>NC_142522.1:41578451-41750951 GCF_964205215.1 Stylophora pistillata
GAGCTGACATCAGGTTGCAGACATGTCAGGAAATTCCTGTTAAAGAACCTAACGTTACGATAGCGCGTGCAGTATGTTGCGCGCGCATGTATACATTGTTTCGTCTTTTAAATTTTGGTGGATTGTAACCGTTATTTCTGGCAGTTGCCTGACGATTGCTTCGCAAGAGGCATGAAACTCAGAGTTGCAGTAAAAGTTCAAGTAACCTAATTCTTGAGGTATAATTATATATATATATATATATATATATATATATATATATATATATATATATAACAAGTTAAAAGGCCTCGAGCCAACAGTGACGCCGCGCCAGAAGGATCCAAAAGGATTCACAGTCCAAACCTCGATAAATGGTAGGAGAAGTAGTGTGGCACACGAGGACGGACAACTTCGAGCGAAGGAAGACATATCCTCAATAAAAAGTCTAAAAAGTTTAACAAAAAACGTTTCGGTCCGAGACCTTTATCAGTTGTAATACAATGACTTAAAAATTCCTTAAATAGATTTATATAGGGCGTGGTAACACATATAAACAAACACAGTAATTACTACGCGAAAAATTATCACTATCCATTTGTTTTTATAGTGATAATTTTTCGATAGATGTAACACGCGTTTACTCCGTTCAAGCTTTTGATAAAGAATATTCGAGTAGTCTTTGATGTCTTGTTTGTTGGTATTTGCAATTAGGCATGGTTAATGGGTGTTGGATTTCAGTCCCTAGGTATTGTTTGCGGTTTCAGGTACTCTCGAGCTCTTAAGTCCATATTCTGCTACTCCACTTATATTATCATGAATAATTACATGTCGTAACTAACACCTCTTAATTAATCTGTTTCAGAAACTGGTTAGTTGTGAGGTCACTCCCTGTTCATTCCTAAGTCGCTGGTCATTGCCTTTCTAGGTTAGTTTTCGCTGCAATGATTTAAAATCATGTTTGGTTTGGAGCCATTATGAAATGACTGAAATGATACTTGGACGATAAGATAAGATAAAAAGATGAAAACTTTATTAACGTGTCGGGTAAATCTAGTTTACATTTCCGTAAACTAATTGTGGACACCTGACTAATGGTGAATTAAGTATTATGATTTAAATCCTAAATCCTATAAGTCCCTCGCCATAAGCGATGAAGCGATCTTCGCTCGACAATATTTGGTAAAAACACGGTGGTTACGATTATTTTTAGACTAGGACGGATTCATGGGGAAAAGGTTAAGATAAATCGATATTTTAAATAGATATGCACCGGACCGCTCTTGAAGAGAATGCGTTTTACAGGTAATTCCGCAAGTCTTCGGTATCAGCCCACATGGATGAGAAGTTGATTGCAATTTAACCGCGACAAGAAATTAAAAATAACCAAATCTCAACTGCAGTCGCGACTTCTTTCTATAAAAGCTCTCTCGTATGCTTTCCAAGTTGAAATCTAATCGAGTCCAGCCCATAATTCGAACTTATGGTTGTATTAACTTTTACAGCAAGATATTGGGAAAAGACCAAAAAGGTTCGAAAATAACAAGTCCAAGGAGAATAAATTACACCAACATATATGAAATTTGTTGGGGTTGAAAACAAAAAAAATCAGCTCTAGAGTCTGTATCATAGTTCGAAAACTGAAAAAAACATCTTCAGATGACCAATTATTAAGGGTAAAAAGTGATGTTCAAAGGCTTAACTTGAGGGTGATATCATTATCAGACGATGACCTGGAGTGACGGCTTAAATGAACTCTTATGTTTTTTATTCCAGCTGTCGAGATTTTTTACGCCACGATAGTTTTAGAAGCTATCTTTAAGAGGGAAGGGGGGGGGGGGGGGGGGCAGATTGGGAGAAGGGGGAATCGGAGGGTTTTGATTATGTCTCGATAAAATTTACTTGATCTCCCTGTAACATTCTTATGATCCCTCCCTCATTAGCAGCTAATTGGCGGTCAATTCTATAGAGTTCCTCCCTGCTGTCGACGACTATTCCTCTTACCCCGTTCCCCCTTAAAATAGTGTGGAATGGCTACCGTTACTCATTGGTAATGAGGTTCAGTGTGGTCACTTTTAACCATCCTAAGAGGAGAATTTGAAATATCGCCACACTGATAAACAGCTGAATAAGAAGAATGGTTCACGCTTCCTAAAATAAACCGAGAAAAGAGCTTCAGCTTTCTTTAATTCATTGCAAGTGGAAAGGTTTAGCTCACTAACGGCCCCAACGGTTATAAAAAAAGGCCAAAATAATGTCTATTCTTAAATGGGATTTTCATTACTTATTTTGATAAATGAAATTCACTCTATTCTAAAAATTATCCATTAACAATAACTTTAGCTCGTTTGCAATTGAGCTTAAGACTCTATGGTATAAATTCGAATGAGACAAAAGCAAAAAAATGAACTCTTCATCTCACAGCGCCTTTCTTCACCCAAGAGAGGGGAGGGCGGTAACCCTGCGATTGACTGGCATTCCATCCAGGGGGGGAATACAAGTACTCCTAGTCGCTTCATGCTACGAAGTACCGGCCTGATGGGCCATTTGGCGCGTAAGCAGGCTTTACCTTGCCTATCGTAACTCTACTTTTTGTCAATAATTAACATCGACTGCGGATTAACTGTTATAGCCGCTTTAGCTTTGTATGCTAATGGTATTGCTAGGCATTTAATAATAGCCTCATACTAGAAAGCTTGATGGCCTCAAGGGTCCTCGTGTCTCTTTTTTCAGCGATGATAAAATAAAATGAAATATGAAAAATTTACTGGAAATTGGGGGGAAGAGGGCATATTCAAATAAGTTTCTTCTGATTGATCTTAAACTGCTGATGCAGTCCGGCCAAAGTCCCCCGAAAAGTGTTGCGATGTGCATTTGATCATATCTAAATGCTAATTTGCGCACTATAAATATTATTAAATCATTACCATTTAAAAAAATTGGAGAAGGGAACATCTTTTCAATTAAGAAGAACATTTTGGAAAATTATTTGATTTACGACCGACACCTCGAGTACAACTAAAATCAGTTTTCGTCGGAAAGCAGGATATGTGACTGATTTTTTTAAAAAAAAAATTAACCCTGAAACCGTTTTAGATATTTTTGGTAAGGGATAATAAACATAGAACTTTTACGGGTCGGAGTTATTTTGTTGCTTCACCTAACTTATGAATAAGTCTTGTTTGATCCCCATAGAAAATCTTTCATTAACTGTTTTGTGCGTTGACGGGTTTTCATCTCTTTCCTTCAGAAAATCTTCAAATACCGGTATATCTATAACTGATAAGGTCTTGCCTCCTTCACCATAGGCTTGCTTATACTGATTAACTTCACCATAGGCTTGCTTATACTGATTAACTTCACCATAGGCTTGCTTATACTGATTAACTTCACCATAGGCTTGCTTATACTGATTAACTTTAAAGGCTGACCAATGGTCACGGTTATTACTCCTCGTCATCAGATTGCTCATCTGTCAGTGGCACCATCATTTCCAATCTCTGGTGCCTCTTGCATCGGTAAGCAGCTTTCAGATGAAGAAGACCTTTGACTGAAAAACAAAACAAAACAATTTTAAATAAACTTTATAAGGTCTACTGTCTTTGTGAAACGAGTCCCTTGAGTTTTTCCTTTCAATAGGAAATTCACACTTGACAGTTTATCTGTTCTCGTAAGGGAAATTGTTTTTATACAGGGCTAACCTCACGATTTTCCCTTTTCAGGATGTATTTTTTACATTTGCGTTCTAGCTTCCTGAATAAATGTTATGTTATGTTATGTTAAAAGACAAATTTGCTTTTCCAAGAACACAACAGACACAATGATTTATACTAGGTGCCTCTCTATAGCTAATTAGACCTGGTGCTTTCAATTTTTCTTCGACTCTCAAGTGCTGTACAATCACGAATAAATTCCAAAGAGATGTTTTTTGTAGAACAATGCCGCTTTTGTTGAATACTGATGTAGAATTTAAATTTTAGCTGTATGCGGTAGTTATATTATCACCGTCAAGGTAAAGACACTGTTTGAATACCCCATCAGCAATTTGTAATGTTGAAGGGTGTAAGATACTTACCAACCACCATGATCAGCACAGCACTGTTAAGAATCAGGAACATCACGTTTATAAAAGTAGAACTGTTTCCTCCAACGCTGTCTTTGACGGCTGGCTGCGAGTAAATTGCACCAAGACAGACATTAAAAAATATTACCCAAAGTACCAATGTTTGTAGTCGATCTTCAAACTTGTCTTTTATCGGTCGAAAGATGGTGTATACAATTCCTGATGCACCTGCCGCCATCACAGCAAAGCCTATTTGAGAATCACTTTCGGAGTCAAAGAGAAGAATGACTGAGCTAAAGATCAGCTTCCGGTACATCTCAGCTATCTCCCAGAACCAATACTTGTCCTTATAGTTTTCATAGAACACTTTCAAGCCAAAGGCAATCTGTTTATGCTCTTGTGAGTTAGCTCGATATTTCCAAATTAGTGCTAGCAGCAATATTGGGAAGGCGATAGGATAAAGAGCAAACCCAGCAGCTATGTGCCAAAAGTCGGCGTATCGGGAAGTAAAACAACGAATGGAATAGTCGGCCTTCAGAAAAGAACTACAATCGCTGTCATCGCTGGCGAAGCACACGTTCACACAGACTCCAGGCAGGGGAAGAATGTTTATAATCTTCATGCTCGTCATTGGGTAGGATAACAAGAGGAATAGAAAGATGTTTCGGTAGCAGGATTTCTTCAACTGGGCGACTTTCTCTTTTTTTGAATTTTCCATCGTATAACCCGTGCGATTCTCAATTCTTTGTGGTGCGTTTTCTTCAGTGGAATAGTACATACTATCTGAGTTGTTTTGCAATGTGAAGTTCTCTATTAGCTCCGCAGAGTTCTCCCTCCTGTTGACGAGCTGCTTCTTTACGAAAAGGTAAAGCAGTATCAAAGATATCACGGAAATGTTGATAGAAATAGCGAGGACAAACTGAATGAATGGATCAAGGCGGAGAACAGGGTGAATGCAACTCAGTGGGGCGAACTGCAAAATGTTCCCTTCGACAAAGTTCAAGTATTTTGTCATAGAAAGGAGTATCACTGGCCACTGGACTTGCAGCAATGCCGAGAAAATGCCAGCGAGAACTTGATAGAATCCAATAACGATCTTGATGCAGGACATAACGACATCTGCAACAGTACGATTGTCTTCTGCGCGTCTTGAGTCGCCCCAGAAAACAATGACAAACAGCAGGACAAAAAGAAAAATGATCACACAACAGGAAATAATTGAAACTAACATCTTGGGACAGCGTAAACAGCTGTTGAATCTGTGATAGTAGTGTGAAGAACATGTGGCGCAGAGGATACCCTGGTATCCTGTATTGCATGTTGAGTTAATTCCCCCTTTACACGAGTTTGGATAGGGGCACTTTGCAGGCTTTGGCAACGGTCCTTCGAAAGTGGAAAAGGCCTTGTCATAACTAACATCTTGGGTGTGGATGTTGATGACAAATTTGATGTAATATTCCTTTCTTTCAGTGCTATTCCATTTCCAAAAATAGTTTGGCGCTAAGATTGCGGTGTCATTCTCACAGACAATTCCATAGCTTGGACAGGCTGTGCAAGGCCCAAAACGATCCACGCGGAAGAAATTATTCAGACAGTTACATGCACGATATCCAGCGAACTCGTCAGTACGGGTACCTGTTTGATGAAAAGACAAAGGTTTATTCGTTTATCAGTTAATGACGGTGATGAAGTACAACGGATTTTTCCGCAAATCGCGTAAATAACAATGTGAAGGAAATAATTATTTTGCTTACTTTGAGATCGCTATTGTTTGACAATAAGCTTTGCTATGTGTAACTGTATAGTGCCATGCTATGTATAAAGGTTGGTAAATTGCAGAGTGAAATTTGTGTGATTATGTTTTACATTCATTAAGTAACTTCTGAGATTCATTTGAGAGATAAAAAACGTGGTCAAGAAAGTAATTTTTCAACGTTTCTTTTTTCTTTTGACTTGCGTGATGGACTTTACCGAAAAGGAGGGATTACTCGCATTCTATGGCTATAGCTATTTTTCCTATTAATAAAAAAGCTTTGAAATCATTTGATCGTAAGGGGCTGGTAACTATTTATCGTCTGGGGTGTCAGAGGATTTTGGTTGTGTCACAAGAAGATTTACCTGAGTCTCCCCCCACCCCTCCCCCGCCAGTCTCTCAATTATTTCCCATCACTGATGGTCAAGATCCTTTAGTTCCCGCTTTCTACTCCTCTAGCTTCGACTGACCCCTCCCCTATTCCCCCCTTCCCTCCCCCTCAATCTCCTGATCCCCCGAGCGATCAATAATGACTGGTCCTTAATAATTCATGGATATGCTTCTTTAAACTTCAGTGTATCGAACATCCCTGATCTTAAAAGCACTCATTTTGGTTCTTCATATGGTTTTTAAATGTTAAGCTACTCGAATTAGCATAAACGAGTCCGGAATAACAGTTTAATTCAAAGGTAATCGTTATCTACCAAGTCTCTTACCATACGGGCATGCACGGCAATCAGTTGCACTTTTTCCAGGATAGTGCTTCTCAGGGACATAAGTACCCGTGCTGCAATTCTTACAGTCGGTCTGACCCATTTCATCTTGATAAAAGCCTCCTGAAAAGAAATCGTTGCATTTGATCTAACTTTAGACCGAAATTCCAAATTTTAATTGTTGCGAAGTGCCATCTACGCAAAGACCGTTCAAATTGTCAAATCGTTCTCGATTATTATATAAATGAAAACTGCATGGTTATACCTTTGGGACAATTTAAACAAGAGCGGATGGTGCCACGGGTGCCTGCTGAACAAAAACTGCATTTGTAACATATTGCATTGGGCTTGAGTTTGGTTGTCTGACTGCACTTTGAGCCAATTAGTCCTCCGCGAAACACAGCTTCTCCCGCTCTACCACCGCAAAGTGAATACGTTAAAGGTGATGGAGCGCATTGACTGCAGAATAAACAACGAAATGATAAAAAATGAGACTCACTTGATAGATAAGCCTGCGACGGACATGCTCTAGTATTCATTCATTCGTTCATTCATTTATCTTTTCGTTAGACGTCAGTGCGGTATTTGCATCGTAGAATGCTCCATCTGTATATAAATCTAAATTTTTCTTTTCACCATAATACTCTTCTTTGCGCAATATGATCCATACGGCTCTGCACGCGCTTTATTAAGACTTTCATTCATAAATCCTCGACCTAGGAATCTACGCAATGACGTGAGCAGAGCCAGAAAACCCGGATTGCAATAAGTCACTCACATTAAAGGGCCGTGTGCCTCTGGGAGGATTTTACGAAGACTTTTACACGAAATAAGCCTGCAAAAAATAAAACAATGGAAGATTCAAATCTTCAGATGATATTTAGCCTTACTCACACAGAGCACCATCGGCCCAGCAGAGAAATTCCCAGTAATTAAAACGGGGAAATATAAACTAGTTTGAAGGCTGGCTTTCAACCTGCGCAAACTTCGCTAATTACAACCTGGTTACAGAGGAAAACCTAGTTCGAGCACATATGTCAGGAAAGCGAAAGATTTTTTAAAATGTCTTAATTTTGCTGAGCCACGAATGTGACATCTAGGAATTGCGATTATCAGGGTTTTCGAGATTGAGATACTTTCAGGTACTCAACTTTTTATGTTCATCATCTTCATCCAAAAGCTGAAGCCCGATGAAAAAAGACCAATTAATCATGTAGCGCTGGTAGAAACTGAGTGATGCATGTACTCACAGTTGGACGTTGGTGGGTACTCCTTTAAACGTCCCATTTTGAAGTGACTCAATGGGGTTGGAAAACAGTGTCCTACGAAGGAGCCAAAAGGTTAGAAAGCCAATTTAACAGCCTATCATAAGCACAGGTAACCCATGCGTCAGTGGGTTTCATGCCGTGACTATGATTAATCTATAGCTTGAAAAAAACTTGCAAAGCCTTGTAAATTAGATCATTTAAACTGATAAACAACTCACAATATTTCCAGGTTGTTGAGGTAATTAAAAGCGTTATCAGGGATTCGCTTTATTCTGTTTCCATGAAGGAACCTTCGTATAGGGAGTCAGAGAGACAATAAAATAACAGTTATTAAAAACTAAAGCGCATTCAGTTTGATCTCTTACTTTCAGTTAGCACCAAAGCCGTGCAACTTCCCCAACAATCAAGCTCGCTCTCTATTGGATTTAGAACTAAAACAGCTTTTAACGATTCAAGGCTGGTTTCGATCTAAAATCACTTTAAATTAATGGTAATCAGGGGATTCGTAGTCCCTTCTGTTAGCATAAATACCCTTTGTTAGATGTTGTCTACTTACAAGTAGTTTAAACTCGTCAGATTCTGGAACGCTTTCTCAGGAATAAGCTCCAACTTGCTATTTGACACGTCTCTAAGGAGAAAAAATTTAACTCCATCCTCTCACCTATTCTAATGGTTGCCTCTTATGTTACTGTGTGATATGTGATACCAAAACTATTCTACGCCTCATACAATCGGACAACAATGTACAATTAAGCTTACTGCTTTTAGGATTTAAAATTAAAACAACTTTTGATAAATCAAGGCTAGTTTCCATGGAAAGTCACTCTAAATTAACGGCAATCTATAGATTTGTATTTCCCTCTACAGGTATAAATACCCTTTGTTATATGTTGTCTACTTACAAATAGATTAAACTGGTCAGATTCTGGAACGCTTTCTCAGGAATAAGCTTCAACATGTTCCCTGTCAAGACTCTAAGGAAATAAAAAATAAACTCCACCCTCTCAGCTATGAAAATGATTGTTTCTTATTTTAATGTGTGATATGTGATAGAAAAGTATTCTCTGCCGCAGAAAATTGGATAAAAATAAACAATCAAGCTCGCTATTCTTCGGGTTTAGAATAAAAACAGCTTTTAACTATTCAAGGCTGGTTTCGATCTAACATTACTTTAAATTAATGGAAATCAGAGGATTTGTAGTCCCTTCTGTTAGCATAAATACCCTTTGTTAGATTTTGTCTACTTACAAAGAGTCTAAACTCGTTAGATTCTGGAACGCTTTCTCAGGAATAAACTCCAACTTGTTATTTGACACGTCTCTAAGGAGAAAAAATTTTAACTCCACCCTCTTAGCTATGCCAATGGTTGCCTCTAATGTTACTGTGTGATATGTGATACCAAAACTATTCTATGCTTCATACAATTGGACAAGAATTTGCAATCAACCTCGCTGTTTTTTTGGATTTAAAATTCAAACCACTTTTGATAAATCAAGGCTAGTTTCAATGGAAAGTCACTCTAAATTAATGGCAATCTATAGATTCGTATTTCCCTCTATAGGTATAAATACCCTTTGTTATATGTTGTCTACTTACAAATAGATTAAACTGGTCAGATTCTGGAACGCTTTCTCAGGAATAAGCTTCAACATGTTCCCTGTCAAGACTCTAAGGAAATAAAAAATAAACTCCACCCTCTCAGCTATGAAAATGATTGTTTCTTATTTTAATGTGTGATATGTGATAGGAAAGTATTCTTTGCCGCAGAAAATTGGACAACAATAAACAATCAAGCTCGCTGTTTTTCGGATTTAGAATTAAACAGCTTTTAACGATGCAAGGCTGGTTTTGATCTAAAGTAACTTGAAATTAATGGTTATCAGGGGATTTGTAGTCCCTTCTGTTAGCATAAATACCCTTTGTTAGATGTTGTCTACTTACAAGCGGTTTAAACTCGTCAGATTCTGGAACGCTTTCTCAGGAATAAGCTCCAACTTGTTATTTGACACGTCTCTAAGGAGAAACAATTTTAACTCAACCCTCTTAGCTATGCCAATGGTTGCCTCTGATGTTACTGTGTGATATGTGATACCAAAACTATTCTATGCCTCAAACAATTGGATAACAATGTGCAATCAGCCTCGCTGTTTTTAGGATTTAAAATTCAAACCACTTTTGATAAATCAAGGCTACTTTCGATGCAAAGTCACTCTAACTTAATGGCAATCTATAGATTCGTATTTCCTTTTATAGGTATAAATGCCCTTTGTTATATGTTGTCTACTTACAAAGAGGTTAAACTGGTCAGATTCTGGAACGCTTTCTCAGGAATAAGCTTCAACATGTTCCAACTCAAGACTCTAATGAAATAAAAAATAAACTGCACCCTCTCGGCTATGAAAATGACTGTTTCTTATTTTAATGTGTGATATGTGATAGAAAAGTATTCTTTGCCGCAGAAAATTGGACAACAATAAACAATGAAGCTTGCTATTCTTCGGATTTAGAATTAAAACAGCTTTTAACGATTCAAGGCTGGTTTCGATCTAAAATCACTTTAAATTAATGGAAATCAGGGGATTTGTAGTCTCTTCTGTTAGCATAAATACCCTTTGTTAGATGTAGTCTACTTACAAAGAGTCTAAACCCGTCAGATTCTGGAACGTTTTCTCAGGAATAAGCTCCAATTTGTTATTTGACACGTCTCTAAGGAGAAAAAATATTAACTCCACCCTCTCAGTTATGCCAATGGTTGCCTCTAATGTTACTGTGTGATATTTGACACCAAAACCATTCTATGCTTCATACAATTGGACAAGAATGTGCAATCAACCTCGCTGTTTTTAGGATTTAAAATTGAAACCACTTTTAATAAATCAAGGCTAGTTTCGATGGAAAGTCACTCTAAATTAATGGAAATCTATAGATTCGTATTTCCTTCTATAGGTATAAATACCCTTTGTTATATGTTGTCTAGTTACAAGTAGGTTAAACTGGTCAGATTCTGGAACGCTTTCTCAGGAATAACCTTCAACATGTTTCCTGTCAAGACTCTAAGGAAATAAAAAATAAACTCCACCCTCTCAGCTATGAAAATGATTGGTTTTTATTTTAATGTGTGATATGTGGTAGGAAAGTATTCTTTGCCGCAGAAAATTGGACAACAATAAACCATCAAGCTCGCTGTTTTTCGGATTTAGAATTAAAACAGCTTTTAACGATTGAAGGCTGGTTTCGATCTAAAGTCACTTTAAATTAATGGAAATCAGAGGATTTGTAGTCTCTTCTGTTAGCATAAATACCCTTTATTAGATGTTTTCTACTCACAAGTCCTTTAAACTCGTCAGACTCTGGAACACTTTCTCAGGAATAAGCTCCAACTTGTTATTTGACACGTCTCTAAGGAGAAACAATTTTAACTCCACCCTCTCAGCTAAGCCAATGGTTGCCTCTTATGTCACTGTGTGATATGTGATACCAAAACTATTCTATACCTCATACAATTGGACAACAATGTGCAATCAGCCTCGCTGTTTTTAGGATTTAAAATTGAAACCACTTTTGATAATTCAAGGCTAGTTTCGCTGCAAAGTCACTATAATTTAATGGAAATCTATAGATTGGTGTTACCTTCTATAGGTATAAATACCCTTTGTTATATGTTGTCTACTTACAAGTAGGTTAAACTGGTCCGATTCTGGAACGCTTTCTCAGGAATAACCTTCAACATATTTCCTGTCAAGACTCTAAGGAAATAAAAAATTAACTCCACCCTCTCAGCTATGAGAATGATTGGTTCTTATTTTAATGTGTGATATGTGATAGGAAAGTATTGTTTGCCGCAGAATGTTGGACAACAATAAACAATCAAGCTCCGGCCCTCTTTTTTTGGATTTAGAATTTAAACAGCTTGTAACGATTCAAGGCTGTGTTTCGATTTAAAGTCACTTTAAATTAATGGAAATCAGGGGATTTTTAGTCCCTTCTGTTACCATGAATACCATTTAGATACAATGAAATATATGTAGTTCATATATTTTGAACTGCGGTATTAGATACATATGATGGACGATCCTCGCAGTAGATACCGCTATTTAAGCAATAGCGAAAGTCAGACCTGAGAAAAATCAGGCCTGTACGTGATTCGAACAACTGACCTTTGCGATACTAGTGCAGCGCTCTACCAATTGTAGAGGTCAGTGGCTCGAATCCCGTACAGGCCTGATTTTTTTCAGGTCTGATTTTCGCTATTGCTTAAATATCGCTATCTACTGCGAGGATCGTGCATCATATGTATCTAATAACGCAGTTCAAAATATATGAACTTCATATATTTCATTGTATCTGATTTATCACTTTCACGGGTTTATTACTAATCAACTTAAAACCTGCTCCCAGTTGCCTTGATAGCTCAATTGGTAGAGCGCTGCACTAGTATCGCAGAGGTCATTGGTTTGAATCCCGTACAGGCCTGATTTTTTTCAGGTCTGAATTTCGCTCTACCTTAAATAGCGCTATCTACTGCGAGGATCGTGCATCATATGTATAAATACCCTTTGTTAGATGTTGTCTACTTACAAGTGGTTTAAACTCGTCAGATTCTGGAACACATTCTCAGGAATAAGCTCCAACTTGTTTTTTGACACGTCTCTAAGGAGAAAAAAGTTTTAACTCCACCCTCTCAGCTATGCCAATGGTTGCCTCTTATGTTACTGTGTAATAAGTGATACCAAAACTATTCTCTGCTTCATACAATTGGACAAGAATGTGCAATCACCTTCGCTGTTTTTAGGATTCAAAATTCAAACCACTTTTGATATATCAAGGCTAGTTTCAATGGAAAGTTAATGTAAATTAATGGCAATCTATCCATTCGTATTTCCTTCTATAGGTATAAATACCCTTTGTTGTATGTTGTCTACTTACAAGTAGGTTAAACTGGTCAGATTCTCGAATGCTTTCTCAGGAATAACCTTCAACATGTTCCCTGTTAAGACTCTAAGGAAATAAAAAATTAACTCCACCCTCTCAGCTATGAAAATGATTCATTCTTATTTTAATGTGTGATATGTGATAGGAAAGTATTCTTTGCCGCAGAAAATTGGACAACAATAAACAATCAAGCTCGCTGTTTTTCGGATTTAGAATTAAACAGCTTTTAACGATGCAAGGCTGGTTTCGATCTAAAGTAACTTGAAATTAATGGTTATCAGGGGATTTGTAGTCCCTTCTGTTAGCATAAATACCCTTTGTTTGATGTTGTCTACTTACAAGCGGTTTAAACTCGTCAGATTCTGGAACGCTTTCTCAGGAATAAGCTCCAACTTGTTATTTGACACGTATCTAAGGAGAAACAATTTTAACTCCACCCTCTCAGCTATGCCAATGGTTGCCTCTGATGTTACTGTGTGATATGTGATACCAAAACTATTCTATGCCTCAAACAATTGGATAACAATGTGCAATCAGCCTCGCTGTTTTTAGGATTTAAAATTCAAACCACTTTTGATAAATCAAGGCTACTTTCGATGCAAAGTCACTCTAACTTAATGGCAGTCCATAGATTCGTATTTCCTTCTATAGGTATAAATGCCCTTTGTTATATGTTGTCTACTTACAAAGAGGTTAAACTGGTCAGATTCTGGAACGCTTTCTCAGGAATAAGCTTCAACGTGTTTAGTTCCAAGAGTCTAAGGAAAAAAAATTAACTTCACCCTCTTAGCTATGAAAATGACTGTTTCTTATTTTAATGTGTGATATGTGATAGAAAAGTAATTTTTCCCGCAAAAAAAAAAAAAGGACAACAATAAACAATCAATCTCGCTGTTTTTTGGATTTAGAATTAAAACAGCTTTTAACGATTCAAGGCTGGTTTCGATCTAAAATCACTTAGAATTAATGGTAATCAGGGGATTTCCAGTCGCTTTTGTTAGCATAAATACTCTTTGTTAGATGTTGTCTACTTACAAGTAGATTAAACTCGTCAGATTCTGGAACGCTTTCTCAGGAATAAGCTCCAACTTGTTAAATGACACGTCTCTAAGGAGAAAAAATTTAACTCCATCCTCTCAGCTATTCTAATGGTTGACTTTTATGTTAGTGTGTGATATGTGATACGAAAACTATTCTATGCCTCATACAATCGGGCAACAATGTACAATTAAGCTTGCTGCTTTTAGGATTTAAAATTGAGACCACTTTTGATAAATCAAGGCTAGTTTCCATGGAAAGTCACCCTAAATTAATGGCAATCTAGATTCGTATTTCCTTCTAAAGGCATAAATACCCTTTGTTATATGTTGTCTACTTACAAATAGGTTAAACTGGTCAGATTCTGTAACGCTTTCCCAGGAATAAGCTTCAACATGTTCATACTCAAGACTCTAAAGAAATAAAAAAAAAAACTGCACCCTCTCGGCTATGAAAATGATTGTTTTTTATTTTATTGTGTGATACGTGATAGAAAAGTCTTCTCTGTCGCAGAAAATTGGAAAACAATAAACAATGAAGCTCGCTATTCTTCGGATTTAGAATTAAAACAGCTTTTAACTATTCAAGGCTGGTTTCGATCTAAAATCACTTTAAATTAATGGAAATCAGGGGATTTGTAGTCTCTTCTGTTAGCATAAATACCCTTTGTTAGATGTAGTCTACTTACAAAAAGTCTTAACTCGTCAGATTCTGGAACGCTTTCTCAGGAATAAGCTCCAATTTGTTATTTGACACGTCTCTCAGGAGAAAAAATTTTAACTCCACCCTCTCAGTTATGCCAATGGTTGCCTCTAATGTTACTGTGTGATATTTGACACCAAAACCATTCTATGCTTCATACAATTGGACAAGAATGTGCAGTCAACCTTGCTGTTTTTAGGATTTAAAATTGAAACCACTTTTAATAAATCAAGGCTAGTTTCGATGGAAAGTCACTCTAAATTAATGGAAATCTATAGATTCGTATTTCCTTCTATAGGTATAAATACCCTTTGTTATATGTTGTCTAGTTACAAGTAGGTTAAACTGGTCAGATTCTCGAACGTTTTCTCAGGAATAATCTTCAACATGTTCCCTGTCAAGACTCTAAGGAAATAAAAAATTAACTCCACCCTCTCAGTTATAAAAATGATTGGTTCTTATTTTAATGTGTGATATGTGATAGGAAAGTATTCTTTGCCGCAGAAAATTGAACAACAATAAACCATCAAGCTCGCTGTTTTTCGGATTTAGAGTTAAAACAGCTTTTAACGATTGAAGGCTGGTTTCGATCTAAAGTCACTTTAAATTAATGGAAATCAGAGGATTTGAAGTCTCTTCTGTTAGCATAAATACCCTTTATTAGATTTTTCTACTCACAAGTCCTTTAAACTCGTCAGACTCTGGAACACTTTCTCAGGAATAAGCTCCAACTTGTTATTTGACACGTCTCTAAGGAGAAACAATTTTAACTCCACCCTCTCAGCTAAGCAGTTGGTTGCCTCTTATGTCACTGTGAGATATGTGATACCAAAACTATTCCATGCCTCATACAATCGAACAACAATGTGCAATCAGTTTCGCTGTTTTTAGGATTTAAAATTGAAAGCACTTTTGATAATTGAAGGCTAGTTTCGATGCAAAGTCACTATAATTTAATGGATATCTATAGATTCGTATTCCCTTCTATAGGTATAAATACCCTTTGTTATCTGTTGTCTACTTACAAGTAGGTTAAACTGGTCAGAATCTCGAACGCTTTCTCAGGAATAAGCTTCAACAAGTTCCCTTTCAAGACTCTAAGGAAATAAAAAGTTAACTCCACCCTCTCAGCTATGAAAATGATTGTTTCTTATTTTAATGTGTGATAAGTTATAGAAAAGTATTCTCTACCGCAGAAAAATTGACAACAATAAACAATCAAGCTCGCTATTCTTCAGATTTAGAATTAAAACAACTTTTCAGGCTGGCATTCAAGGCTGGTTTCGATCTAAAATCACTTTAAATTAATGAAAATCAGGGGATTTGTAGTCCCTTCTGTTAGCATAAATACCCTTTGTTAGATGTTGTCTACTTACAAGCGGTTTAAACTCGTCAGATTCTGGAACGCTTTCTCAGGAATAAGCTCCAACTTGTTATTTGACACGTCTCTAAGGAAAAACAATTTTAACTCCACCCTCTCAGCTAAGCGAATGGTTGCCTCTTATGTCACTGTGTGATATGTGATACCAAAAGTATTCTATGCCTCATACAATTGGACAACAATGTGCAATCAGCCTCGCTGCTTTTAGATTTAAAATTGAAACTACTTTTAATAATTGAAGGCTAGTTTCGATGCAAAGTCACTATAATTTAATAGATATCAATGGATTCGTGTTCCCTTCTATAGGTATAAATACCCTTCGTTATATGTTGTCTACTAACAAGTAGGTTAAACTGGTTAGATTCTCGAACGCTTTCTCAGGAATAAGCTTCAACATGTTCCCTTTCAAGACTCTAAGGAAATAAAAAGTTAACCCCTCCCTCTCAGCTATGAAAATGATTGTTTCTTATTTTAATGTGTGATATGTGATAGAAAAGTTTTCTCTACCGCAGAAAAAATTGACAACAATAAACAATAAAGCTCGCTATTCTTCGGATTTAGAATTAAAACAGCTTTTCAGGCTGGCATTCAAGGCTGGTTTTGATCTAAAATCACTTTAAATTAATGGAAATCAGGGGATTTGTAGTCCCTTCTGTTATCATAAATACCCTTTGTTATATGTTGTCTACTTACAAGAGGTTTAAACTCGTCAGATTCTGGAACGCTTTCTCAGGAATAAGCTTCAACTTGTTATTTGACACGTCTCTAAGAAGAAAAAATTTTAACTCCACCCTTTCAGCTATGCCAATGGTTCCCTCTTATGTTACTGTGTGATATGATTGGTTCATATCTTAATGCGTGATATGTGATAGGAAAGTATTCTTTGCCGCAGAAAATTGGACAACAATAAACCATCAAGCTCGCTGTTTTTCGGATTTAGAGTTAAATCAGCTTTTAACGATTGAAGGCTGGTTTCGATCTAAAGTCACTTTAAATTAATGGAAATCAGAGGATTTGTAGTCTATTCTGTTAGCATAAATACCCTTTATTAGATGTTTTCTACTCACAAGTCCTTTAAGCTCGTCAGATTCTGGAACGCTTTCTCAGGAATAAGCTCCAACTTGTTATTTGACACGTCTCTAAGTAGAAACAATTTTAACTCCACCCTCTCAGCTAAGCAAATGGTTGCCTCTTATGTCACTGTGTGATATGTGATACCAAAACTATTCTATGCCCCATACAATTGAACAACAATGTGCAATCAGCCTCGCTGTTTTTAGGATTTAAAATTAAAACTACTTTTGATAATTGAAGGCTAGTTTCGATGCAAAGTCACTATAATTAAATGGATATCTATAGATTCGTATTCCCTACCATAGGTATAAATACCCTTTGTTATATGTTGTCTACTTACAAGTAGATTAAACTGGTCAGAATCTGGAACGCTTTCTCAGGAATAAGCTTCAACATGTTCCCTTTCAAGACTCTAAGGAAATAAAAAGTTAACTCCACCCTCTCAGCTATAAAAATGATTGTTTCTTATTTTAATGTGTGATATGTTATAGAAAAGTATTCTCTATCGCAGAAAAATTGACAACAATAAACAATCAAGCTCGCAATTCTTCGGATTCAGAATTAAAACAGCTTTTCAGGCTAGCATTCAAGGCTGGTTTCGATCTAAAATCACTTTAAATTAATGGTAATCAGGGGATTTGTAGTCCCTTCTGTTAGCATAAATACCCTTTGTTAGATGTTGTCTACTTACAAGCGGTTTAAACTCGTCAGATTCTGGAACGCTTTCTCAGGAATAAGCTCCAACTTGTTATTTGACACGTCTCTAAGGAGAAACAATTTTAACTCCACCCTCTCAGCTAAGCAAATGGTTGCCTCTTATGTTACTGTGTGATATGTGATACCAAAACTATTCTATGCCCCATACAATTGAACAACAATGTGGAATCAGCCTCGCTGTTTTTAGGATTTTAAATTAAAAATACTTTTGATAATTGAGGGCTAGTTTCGATGCAAAGTCACTATAATTTAATGGATATCTATAGATTTGTATTCCCTTCTATAGGTATAAATACCCTTTGTTATATGTTGTCTACTTACAAGTAGGTTAAACTGGTCAGAATCTCGAACGCTTTCTCAGGAATAAGCTTCAACATGTTCCCTTTCAAGACTCTAAGGAAATAAAAAGTTAACTCCACCCTCTCAGCTATGAAAATGATTGTTTCTTATTTTAATGTGTGATATGTTATAGAAAAGTATTCTCTACCGCAGAAAAATTGACAACAATAAACAATCAAGCTCGCAATTCTTCGGATTCAGAATTAAAACAGCTTTTCAGGCTAGCATTCAAGGCTGGTTTCGATCTGAAATCACTTTAAAATAATGGAAATCAGGGGATTTGTAGTCCCTTCTGTTAGCATAAATACCCTTTGTTAGATGTTGTCTACTTACAAGCGGTTTAAACTCGTCAGATTCTGGAACGCTTTCTCAGGAATAAGCTCCAACTTGTTATTTGACACGTCTCTAAGGAAAAACAATTTTAACTCCACCCTCTCAGCTAAGCGAATGGTTGCCTCTTATGTCACTTTGTGATATGTGATACCAAAACTATTCTATGCCTCATACAATTGGACAACAATGTGCAATCAGCCTCGCTGTTTTTAGGATTTAAAATTGAAACCACTTTTAATAATTGAAGGCTAGTTTCGATGCAAAGTCACTATAATTTAATGGATATCTATAGATTTGTATTCCCTTCTATAGGTATAAATACCCTTTGTTATATGTTGTCTACTTACAAGTAGGTTAAACTGGTTAGATTCCGGAACGCTTTCTCAGGAATAAGCTTCAACATGTTCCCTTTCAAGACTCTAAGGAAATAAAAAGTTAACTCCACCCTCTCAGCTATGAAAATGATTGTTTCTTATTTTAATGTGTGATATGTGATAGAAAAGTATTCTCTACCGCA
This sequence comes from Stylophora pistillata, assembly GCF_964205215.1. Classification (NCBI taxonomy): domain Eukaryota; kingdom Metazoa; phylum Cnidaria; class Anthozoa; order Scleractinia; family Pocilloporidae; genus Stylophora; species Stylophora pistillata. The sequence goes on from NC_142522.1 coordinate 41,597,261, forward strand.
GAAAAATTGACAACAATAAACAATCAAGCTCGCTATTCTTCGGATTTAGAATTAAAACAGCTCTTCAGGCTGGCATTCAAGGCTGGTTTTGATCTAAAATCACTTTAAATTACTGGAAATTAGGGGCTTTGTAGTCCCTTCTGTTATCATAAATACCCTTTGTTATATGTTGTCTACTTACAAGCGGTTTAAACTCGTCAGATTCTGGAACGCTTTCTCAGGAATAAGCTCCAACTTGTTATTTGCCACGTCTCTAAGAAGAAAACATTTTAACTCCACACTCTCAGCTATGCCAATGGTTGCCTCTTATGTTACTGTGTGATATGTGATGCCAAAACTATTCTATGCCTCATACAATCGGACAACAATGTACAATTAAGCTTGCTGCTTTTAGGATTTAAAATTAAGACCACTTTTGATAAATCAAACCTAGTTTCGATGGAAAGTCACTCTAAATTAATGGAAATCTATTGATTCGTATTTCCTTCTATAGGTATAAATACCCTTTGTTATATGTTGTCTACTTACAAGTAGGTTAAACTGGTCAGATTCTCGAACGCTTTCTCAGGAATAAGCTTCAACATGTTCCCTTTCAAGACTCTAAGAAAATATAAAATTAACTCCACCCTCTCAGCTATGAAAATGATTGTTTCTTATTTTAATTTGTGATATGTGATAGAAAAGTATTCTCTACCGCAGAAAATTGGACAACAAAAAAACAATCAAGCTCGCTGTTTTTCGGATTTAGAATTAAAACAGCTTTTAACTATTTAAGGCTGGTTTCGATCTAAAATTACTTTAAATTAATGGAATCAGGGTATTTGTAATCCCTTCTGTTAGCATAAATACCCTTTTTAGATGTTGCCTACTTACAAGTGGTTTAAACTCGTCAGATTCTGGAACGCTCTCCCAGGAATGACCTCCAACTTGTTATTTGACACGTCTCTAAGGAGAAACAATTTTAACTCCACCCTCTCAGCTATGCCAATGGTTGCCTCTTATTTTACTGTGTGATATGTGATACCAAAACTTTTCTATGCCTCATACAATTGGACAACAATGTGCAAGCAGCCTCGCTGTCTTTAGGATTTAAAATTCAAACCACTTTTGATAAATCAAGGCAAGTTTCGATGGAAAGTCACTCTAAATTAATGAAAATCTATTGATTCGTATTCCCTTCTATAGGTTTAAATACCCTTTGTTATATGTTGTCTACTTACAAGTAGGTTAAACTGGTCAGATTCTCGAACGCTTTCTCAGGAATAAGGTTAAACAAGTTCCCTTTCAAGACTCTAAGGAAATAAAAAAGTTAACTCCACCCTCTTAGCTATGAAATTGAATGTTTCTTATTTTAATGTGTGATATGTGATAGAAAAGTATTCTCTACCGCAGAAAATTGGACAACAATAAACAATCAAGCTCGCTGTTTTTCGGATTTAGAATTAAAACAGCTTTTAACTATTTAAGGCTAGTTTCTATCTAAAATCTCTTTAAATCAATGGAAATCAGGGGATTTGTAGTCCCTTCTGTTAGCATAAATAGCCTTGGTTAGATGTTGTCTACTTACAAGCAGTTTAAACTCGTCAGATTCTGGAACGCTTTCCCAGGAATAAGCTCCAACTTGTTATTTGACACGTCTCTAAGGAGAAAAAATTTAACTCCATCCTCTCAGCTATGCCAATAGTTGCCTCTTATGTTACTGTGTGATATGTGATACCAAAACTATTCTATGCCTCATAGAAAAGGACAATAATGTACAATTAAGCTTGCTGCTTTTAGGATTTAAAATTGAAACCACTTTTGATAAATCGAGGCTAGTTTCGATGGAAAGTCACTGTAAATTAATTGAAATCTATTGATTGGTATTTCCTTGTATAGGTATAAATACCCTTTGTTATATGTTGTCTACTTACAAGTAGGTTAAACTGGTCAGATTCTCGAACGCTTTCTCAGGAATAAGCTTCAACATGTTCCCTTTCAAGACTCTAAGGAAATAAAAAAATTTAGCTCCACCCTCTCAGCTATGAAAATGATTGTTTCTTATTCTAATGTGTGATATGTGATAGAAAAGTATTCTCTACCGCAGAAAATTGGACAACAAAAAAACAATCAAGCTCGCTGTTTTTCGGATTTAGAATTAAAACAGCTTTTTACTATTTAAGGCTGGTTTCGATCTAAAATTACTTTAAATTAATGGAAATCAGGGTATTTGTAATCCCTTCTGTTAGCATAAATACCCTTTGTTAGATGTTGCCTACTTACAAGTGGTTTAATCTCGTCAGATTCTGGATCGCTCTCCCAGGAATGACCTCCAACTTGTTATTTGACACGTCTCTAAGGAGAAACAATTTTAACTCCACCCTCTCAGCTATGCCAATGGTTGCCTCTTATTTTACTGTGTGATATGTGATACCAAAACTTTTCTATGCCTCATACAATTGGACAACAATGTGCAAGCAGCCTCGCTGTCTTTAGGATTTAAAATTCAAACCACTTTTGATAAATCAAGGCTAGTTTCGATGGAAAGTCACTCTAAATTAATGAAAATCTATCGATTCGTATTCCCTTCTATAGGTTTAAATACCCTTTGTTATATGTTGTCTACTTACAAGTAGGTTAAACTGGTCAGATTCTCGAACGCTTTTTCAGGAATAAGGTTAAACAAGTTCCCTTTCAAGACTCTAGGGAAATAAAAAAATTAATTCCACCCTCTCAGCTATGAAAATGATTGTTTCTTATTTTAGTGTGTGATATGTGATAGAAAAGTATTCTCTACCGCAGAAAATTGGACAACAATAAACCATCAAGCTCGTTGTTTTTCGGATTTAGAATTAAAACAGCTTTTAACTATTCAAGGCTGGTTTCGATCTAAAATCACTTTAAATTAATGGAAATCAAGGGATTTGTAGTCCCTTCTGTTAGCATAAATACCCTTTGTTAGATGTTGTCTACTTACAAGCGGTTTAAACTCGTCAGATTCTGGAACGCTTTCTCAGGAATAAGCTTCAACATGTTCCCTTTCAAGACTCTAAGGAAATAAAAATATTAACTCCACCCTCTCAGCTATGAAAATGATTGTTTCTTATTTCAATGTGTAATATGTGATAGAAAAGTATTCTCTACCGCAGAAAATTGGACAACAATAAACAATCAAGCTCGCTGTTTTTCGGATTTAGAATTAAACAGCTTTTAACTATTCAAGGCTGGTCTCGATCTAAAATCACTTTAAATTAATGGAAATCAAGGGATTTGTAATCCCTTCTGTTAGCATAAATACCCTTTTTTAGATTTTGTCAACTTACAAGCGGTTTAAACTCGTCAGATTCTGGAACGCTTTCTCAGGAATAAGCTCCAACTTGTTATTTGACACGTCTCTAAGGAGAAAAAAATTTAACTCCACCCTCTCAGCTATGCCAACGGTTGCCTCTTATGTTACTGTGTGATATGTGATACCAAAACTATTCTATGCCTCATACAATCGGACAACAATGTACAATTAAGCTTGCTGCTTTTAGGTTTTAAAATTGAGACCACTATTGATAAATCAAGGCTAGTTTCGATGGAAAGTCACTGTAAATTAATTGAAATCTATTGATTCGTATTTCCTTCTATAGGTATAAATACCCTTTGTTATATGTTGTCTACTTACAAGTAGGTTAAACTGGTTAGATGCTCGAACGCTTTCTCAGGAATAAGCTTCAACATGTTCCCTTTTAAGAATCTAAGGAAAAAAAATTAACTCCACCCTCTCAGCTATGAAAATGATTGTTTCTTATTTTAATGTGTGATATGTGATAGAAAAGTATTCTCTACTGCAGAAAATTGGACAACAATAAACAATCAAGCTCGCTGTTTTCGAATTTAGAATTAAAACAGCTTTTAACTATTTAAGGCTGGTTTCGATCTAAAATTACTTTAAATTAATGGAAATCAGGGGATTTGTAGTCCCTTCTGTTAGCATAAATTCCCTTTGTTAGATGTTGTCTACTTACAAGCGGTTTAAACTCGTCAGATTCTGGAACGCTTTCCCAGGAATAAGCTCCAACTTGTTATTTGACACGTCTCTAAAGAGAAACAATTTTAACTCCACCTTCTCAGCTATGCCAATAGTTGCCTCTTATGTTAGTGTGTGATATGCGATACCAAAACTATTCTATGCCTTATACAATCGGACAACAATGTACAATTAAGCTTGCTGCTTTTAGGATTTAAAATTGAGACCACTTTTGATAAATCAAGGCTAGTTTCGATGGAAAGTCACTCTAAATTAATGGAAATCTATTGATTCGAATTTCCTTCTATAGGTATAAATACCCTTTGTTATATGTTGTCTACTTACAAGTAGGTTAAACTGGTCAGATTCTCGAACGCTTTCTCAGGAATAAGCTTCAACTTGTTCCCTCTCAAGACTCTAAGGAATTAAAAAATTAACTCCACCCTCTCAGCTATGAAAATGATTGTTTCTTATTTTAATGTGTGATATGTGATAGAAAAGTATTCTCTACTGCGGAAAATTGAACAACAATAAACAATCAAGCTCGCTGTTTTTAGGACTTAAGATTCAAACCACTTTTGATAAATCAAGGCTAGTTTCGATGGAAAGTCACTCTAAATTAATGGCAATCTATAGAGTCGTATAACCGTCTATAGGCATAACTACCCTTTGTTATATTTTTTCTGCTTACAAGTAGTTTAAAGTCGTCAGATTCTGGAACGCTTTCTCAGAATAAGTTCTAACTTTTTATTTGACACGTCTCTAAGGAGAAAAAAATTTAACTCCACCCTCTCAGCTATGTCAATGGTTGCCTCTTATGTTACTGTGTGATATGTGATACCAAAACTATTCTCTGCCTCATACAATTGGACAACAATGTACAATATAGCTTGCTGTTTTCAGGGTTTAAAATTGAAACCACTTTTGATAAATCAAGGCTGGTATCGATCCAAAATCACGTTAAGAGTTATGCCTAGGCACTTAGTGCAGTCAACTTTATTAATTAGTTCATCATCAATTTTAATTCTTAATGACTGATTAGGTTTAAGTTTACTGGAATGAAAAAAAAAATTAAAGTTAGTTTTTGTTATAATAAGTGCTAATCGATTACATTTCATCCATCTGGCAACAGATTTTAGTTCACGATTGTGGGTTGTTTCAAGGTTGCCAAGGTTTTTGCTAGAAAAGTAAATTTTAGTATCATCAACAAAAAGATGGAATGTTAGTAAGCCAGAAGTATTGGACTAATTATTTACTTATAAGAAGAATAAAAGCGGTCCTCAATTAGATCGTCGTGGGACACCACAAGTCACTGGTAATGAAGATGAGTTATAACCATTAACATTTATAAATTGTTCTCTTTGGAATAATTAAGATTTAAAACAATCAAGCAAAACACATCTTATTACATAATGCACCCCTTATTCCATAATGGTTAAACTTAGTTAATAGGATTGTATGATTAACAGTATCAAATGCTTTTTTCAGATCTATAAATACTCCACAGCCAAATTCATCATTATCTATGGACCGCCGAATAGATTCTGTGTTATAAGAGCATGGGTAGTCGATCCCTTTTCTCTGAAACCAAACTAAAGTGGATAAAGTAGTTTTAATTCTTCCAAATAAGTGTAGAGGCAATGGCACATAGCTTTTTCAAATAGTTTACTAAAGTTAGAAAGAACAGAAATTGGTCTATAATTTTCTATGTCAAATCTTGAGCCTTTCTTAAAAACAGGAGTAATCCTCGCTAATCTTAATTTCACAGGAAAATTACCACTAACAAAGGAATCATTGACTAAAAATACAAAAGGCTCGGGTTTATAGTCCCTAATAGTTTTCAAAATAATAACAGGTACACTGTGGGGGCCAGAAGACTTGCTAACATCCATCATACCAATAAAAGTCCAAATGTCATTTAAAGTGATAGGGGATGAAAAAATAATTATCCTCAGTAGTTTCCCTTAAGGTAGAATAAGGGGTTATGACTTCCCCGGGGGATTCCCTTCTCCGTAGTCTTTTCAATATTAGCAAAGAAGTTGTTAAAGATGTTAGAAATGTCATAAGGCTTATTAACAGACTTATTGTTATTTAAAATGCAATTTATATAACTGTTTTCACATTTACCAATATTTAAAATTGACCTAATACCAGACCACAACTTCTGCATGTTAGACTTATTTAAAGAAAAATATTGATTAAAGTATTTGAATTTACTATCTTTCAGATCTTTAACAGCCCTGTTTCTAATGTTTTTTTTATAGAGATAATGAATATTAGGATCTAATCGTTTACTTTTAAGTAATTTGGCATAAGGCCTCTAAGGTATATGCTTCTTGCAAACAGAGTCGATTTGGTTATAGAAAAGATCAAACTTGCCATTAGTGTTTAAATTACTATTGTAGATAGATGAGAAATCAAGGTGAGGTACTTCATCAACAAACATTTCCTCACTGAAATGGGAATAATCATGTTTGTGATAATTTAAGGAGGCATAATTGATTTTAAGGTCTTCAATTATCAGAAACTGTGGGAAATGATCAATGAGAAATCTCAGTAAATAGATTTCCACTAAGAGCATTAAAGTTGTACGTGTTAGCAAAAATGTTGTCAATTAAGGTGGCACTTCTATCAGTTATACGGGTTGGTTCGAAAATATAAGGCAATAAACAATTATAGTTCATCATATTAAGAAATGTTTCAGAAGCAAGATGGATTACACAATTTAGTAGGTTAATATTAAAATCACCTAGTAAAAATAGGATCTTCCCAGCCTGTTTAAATTCTCAAGGGAACATATATATTACATTTACAAACCCAAACTATACGTTCATCTTTGTCAAGTTTCGAAGCTGGAATGTGCTCTGAGAAAAGGTCTTTAATTTGATTATTCACTTCATTTACTTAAAGATTTGACAAAGCAGTGGTGGAGCAAAAACAATAGGACATAAGTCCCCTACTAAGTTTAAGCTCCAGCCCAACCCTTTCCTAAATATTAACCTAATAATTTAAATATACTAAATAGACTGATTAACAAGTGCACGCATCAAGGGTATTTACTCGTCGACATTTAGGAGGAATTATTTCAAAGGTACGAAAGTTGTCACCATCAAAAACGTTGAAAAGTCTCTTGAAATAAAACGACTTAAACGTACGCTTAAAAGAGTAAATGGACTCAACCTGCCTAACGTCATTAAGTATATTGTTCCACAAATTTGCTATCCTATTAAAATAGAAGTCCAGAAATGTTGATGTACAGTTATTATTAATCTTTAAGTTCAGCCCTGGGCACGCTTAAAAGATTGCTATGGCAGAAGAAATTGCTATAGGTGAGAAAAATAAGAATAGCTTTCTCAATGTATATGTTCTCAATGTATATGAATATGTTTCTCAATGTTCTTAATGTATATAGATGACTTACCTGATACTCTTAAATCTACTGTTAGACTTTTTGCTGATGATTCATTGTTATATGGGACAATTTGTTGTGATGAAGACACAGCCGATCTCTAAGACGACTTGTATAGATTAGAAGACTGGCAACAAACGTGGAAGATGGAATTTAATCCTTCAAAGTGTAACATCATGTCTTTTACAACCAAGAGAGATCCTCCAAAGCGAGAATATGTATTGTGTGGACAAATCTTAGAAGAAGTGGAATCTCACCCTTATCTGGGGGTAATGCTCGATAACAAAATGAGGTGGTCACCACACATTGAAACAATCACATCTAGGGAAAATAAGGTCCTGGGACTTATCGATCGAAACCTGTGGAATTGTCCAAAGTCAGTGAAAGAAACCGTGTATTGTGAGGCCAAAACTCCAGTATGCCTGTAGCGCATGGGACCCACATTACCAGAAATATAGAGCCGCTCTAGAAGGGGTACAGCGGAAAGCAGCCCGCTTTGTCACTGGAAATTACGATCGAACAACGAGCGTGACGGAAATGCTGCAAGATCTACAGTGGGAGCACTTGAAACAATGAGAAGACATGGCTCTCCACTCTGTACAAGATGTGCCACGGCCTCCTAGATGGGATTGGGAGGATTATTTGATAACAAACAAAGAAAGGAGAACCCGAGGAGGCCATGATTTTAAATTCATTGTACTGAAAGTACATAAAGATATTTTTAGATTTTCTTTTCTCCCCAGGGCAATAACTGAATGGAACAAACTCCCAAAAGAAACTGTTTCCAACTAATCCCTCCGTATTTTTAAAAGCAAACTAACTTAAATTTATTTATCGGTAGTTTTAAATAGTTTTCAATAATTTTCAATCGTTTTTAATAGTGTTGTATATTTAGTATAGCTTCACTTATTTTTATCTTAGAGTTGGCGTGATGTATTAAACGATTTTGCCGACATAACGATATTTGGATATAGATTTAGACTTACAACTATTAAAAGAGGCTGGTACTTAGGAACAAAGAAAATAAGTAAATATATAAAAACTTGGAAATGCCATCTCAATAACAAACGCCACAAAGAACGATGTAGTCCTGTTTAATGGTACGTATCTTCGAAGCTTAATAAAATGAACACAATACTTGAGATTTGACTTGTTGTCCAAAAAAAAGCTGATCGCGCCAACAAAATCAAAGAAACAGGCAAGGGATACGGGATTGATTACGCTATTGATCGAAACATTACAACATTTGCTCAGCCCTCTCAGCTATGCAAATGATTGCTTCTTATGTTACTGTGTGATGTGTGATACAAAAATTTTCCTCGGCCTCAGCCCACGAGGAGCTCAGTTGATTGTTTGAAAAATGCCTAAAAAGGAAAAAGTTGATAAAGGTGCAGTGTAGTTCAAAAGGATTGACTTGAGACGAAGGTTATCGATTGTCTTTGTCTTTCAGTTTCCCAACAGGATCTAATACAAGAACGTAGTTGCAAGAAGGTACTTACAGTATTGCCGTGTTGGGGGGAAGCTCACGCGGTACGTTTGTAATTCCTTTGCACTTAATACTGATTCCTTGGTGGCCAAAAGGTTTGCACCAACAACTTCCTGGATTAAAATCTAATGGACAACAGAACCCAGAGGCCATGAGCCAGAGCACCAAGACTAAAGGTGCTAAAGGATTGCAAGTTAATGACCGGATTGAAGATGCCTTGCTCATCTGTTCAATTTAAACAAAAATACATGTATATGTCCAGTGAAAACTAACAAATGAATTATCCACTATCTGCATAATGTATGATTTTCGAGATACATGTATGCTAAGGCAAGTTTAAAATGCCAGGGGAGAACCTGTATTGTTCGAACGTCTATTCAAACCATTGATCCAAATGTAAGACCTCCCATCCTTCAGGGAATTTGTATATTTGCTGCGTGTAAATAGGTTTAAAGTTTTTTCAGCATAAAACGAGACCGCTGTGTTCTGTACGTTATGGTATAATACGAATTGATTGTAAAAATCGTGTTTGAAGGCTGCTGATGAATGGAAATATAGGATGAAGCTCTTTCTGGTCCTTTCTAACAAACTGGGTCATTATTCAAATATTTAAACGAAGGAAAACATTTCCGCATTAAGTAATTTCAACCGTCGACTAAATTACCCACCACTGTATGTTAAGAATAATACTCAATATTGGAAAAAAAAGAAAAACGTTACCTCTGTAAGGCTTTGGGTGGGTCTGCTTTCAGGCGATGTTAAAGTTGCAAAACAAATATTATTCTGCCTAATTAGTTTAACATCATCGAATATTAACTTATATTGCGCTAATATCAATATTCATTTTCATCGAACGGTCTGAAAAACGAAAAGCGAATCTCAAAACAGTTAATGAACTTGTTTTGCTCCAATCGATACTTTTACGAAGATAAAAGATATAAGGTTCCAAGTTGCTCAGCCTTAATTGCTAGTTTACCCCAAGCCTACTTCATTTGTAACTGCGATATTCCTTTGCACTTAATACCGATTCGATGGTGGCCAAAAGATTTGCATTCACAACTTCCTGGATTAAAATCTAACGGACAACACAACCCAGAGGCCATGAGCCAGAGCACCAAAACTAAAGGTGCTAGAGGATTGCAAGTCTATGATCGGGTTGAAGATGCCTTGCTTTTGTTAGAAAGGACCAAAGAAAAGCTGCAGAAGTGGAAAGAGCAGTGTCATAATAACTACTAGGTTACATTCACCGTAACCAGCACATAATCAGCTCAACTACAGGGTTTGATTGCCATTTCTTTCAGGTTATAGATTGAATCTGAAAAATCTAAATATTAAGAGCGCCTTTGTGAATTGACCGAGTGAAAATCGAAAAGTGTGGCACATGGTCGACTAATTGAAGACCTTCCTATTTTTTCCCAGAGACACCTTGTAGTTAACATAATGACGTGGTAAAGTTTTTTTTCCCCGACTTGCTTCTTTCTTCTAGAAAATTCACGAAAACTGAAACGAGCGTTGGTAGCCGTAAAATGGCGGAAATTAGTGCCTAGAGTAGAGACAAATGGACTTGGTCCATGAAAAGCTCAAAAGAAAGCAAACTCGCATCGATTTTATGAATTTGTATCAGTAGGACTGGGGTATGGTGCAAGTCTAAAATGGGACCATTTCATTTAATTTGGAGTTCGCGGAAAGCTTTTGAAAATCACCAATATTGCAATCCAAATATCACATTTCGTAGAAAATTTTCAATTATCATTTTCACAATGCAATATAACTCAGAATTGGTTCAGTTTAAGCTCATGGCAAGCGGAAATATTGTTGAAATTAGTTTGGGACTTTTCATTTCCGCACGGAAAAACCAGGCTGAAATTTGTGAAAATCGCAAAGTCGGCTTTTAAGTCAAGACATAATCTATAAGCCACCCTGTGGTTAACTCCGGAATTTCAAACACATTTTAGCCGTTAACATCGCGTTCGATCAGAAAATCAATATAATTTCCCATGGCGAAATGACCTTAACCTGAACCAATTCTGAGTTATACCGCCCTCGGTAGTTTCTGTACACACCTCTTTGCGCTCGTTCCGTACTGCTACGATTTCGGGGAAATAATCCTTAGTACGGCCCTCACGCTAATTTAGTAAGAAGTTATTCTTTGTGGTAACTGCTTATTTTTCTTCCTTAGCGCAGCCTCCGTAATAAAGAAAGCTGTCTCCTAAAGCCTTTTACAAGCAAAATAACATATGTAAAGAAAATCTTGCGCAAGATTTGACTAGACCAGCGCTTTGCAACACTTTGGTAAACGTCTTCAGAATAATAATTCTAGAAGAGAAAAACCTGAAAAAAGGGTTAGCTAAATAATTGTCCTAAAAAGATGCCTTACTAGGGCTAGTAACCCTTCTAGAATGTACCGCATCTTTGTGACCTCTCCTTCATCCAACGCCTAAAGAACAGGTGATCTAGTCCTACTGCTGGAGGTGTGTTGGGAATTGGCGCTCGATCTAAAATGAAATCTGTTAGGGCCTCAACATCGGTATTGCTGACAACCTTTAGGTGTTCAGATATAACTTTACGGCACGAATTTAGCTAAAGTAACATTAGCTGAAGTATTAAAGGCATAATAATTTTCTCCATACAGTTGTTTTAGTTTGCGAACAGTTTCCAATTTGGGAAGAACTTTCTTAACTCAGCTAAGATTCTTTGTTTATATTTGGGATTTAAAATTTCAAAGCGCTCATAATACATTTATCTTCAATTCTAGTTCACCTTGGTAGTCTATTTCAATTATTTGATACTTTGCCTCTGTTTCGTCTTTATTCTGACTTTTGATCCTTTCCCTAATCTTTTTTTTACTCGAGCTTTCCGTAGGAAACACCCGAGGTATAGAATCGGTTGTTTTTTGTTGTTTTTTTTTTCGTGTGTGTGTCTGTGTGTTCAGTCACAAAATCGCAGTTCCACTACAGCGCATGCGCGAAGTGTAAGGTATGCGTAGAATGGACCCCAGAGTGCATGGTTTAAAGCAATGGCTGCTTTCGTGGACAATTCCTTGCTTGATGCACGCGAAAGAAATTCGATGGCTATTACGCTCAATATACATACAAAGTCACACACTGTTCGCGGTAAACCCACGATAAAACTTGTGGAACGTCTTAGGAACTAGTCGGTCCGCGAACTTTACGAGAGGTCAATTTACGAGCAACCTCGACGAGTGAACCTTGTATCGAGAAATATCAAACGAAAGCTGCTCTATCAAACGAGCTATTTCATATTCTGTTTACATGTAAACACAACGGTGTATTTAAATATGATCGAGAACCCAGAAGAATACCAGAAGCTACTCTAAAACATCTCAGAAGAAAGGGCAGAAAACTGAAGGAATCGAATTTGTTTATGAGCGTATTCGTCCAAGCAAACCGAAGTCCTCTTAGCTACGTCGTTATGTGAAGGTTAGAAGAGTTACAAGGAATGTATGTAAGCTTAATACGAAGAGAGTAAGATTAGATAAAGTTACACGACACGAGAAAAAGTATTTGTTGAATTGTTCTGTAAAGGTATATAGAGCAAGTGGGTATTTATCAATGTTTTCTTGTAATTAGACCCATGTGTCTTTATAAGAGTCAACCACACCTACCAAAGTACTGTAAGTTTCAACTGAGTTCAGATATAGAGAAAAACCCTGGTCCTACTCCAATGTACATCGACCCTAGCAAAACAGTAGCGGCGTCAAATAGCCAAGCTAATGAGTTGGTATTTGGACAAACTCAGAAAAACAATGTGTTGCAATGAGTTTCTGCTCTTTGATTTACAATAACAAACAAGGAATCAATTCTGCTAATCAAGTTGAAATGGTAAATTGGCCACCGTAACGATTATAAAAGCTGACGTTTCGAGCGTTAGCCCTTCGTCGGAGCGAAATGAGGAATTGTGGGTTGTGTGTGCTTTTAAAGGGAGAAAATGGAGTTACGTTATTATTATACCAATAACGTATCTCCATTTTCTGCCTTTAAAAGCACACGCAATCTACAATTCCTTTTTTCGCTCTGACGAAGGGCTAACGCTTGAAACGTCAGCTTTTATAATCGTTACGGTGGCCAATTTACCATTTCAACTTTGTTGATATATGCAAATTATTTCGTTACCCCCACCGACGCAGCCCCAAACAGTTTCTTTCGAAACTATCAGCCTTAATTCTGCTAATAATCTCGTGTCAATAATTATCAGGGTTGGACACGTAAAGCGGCGAAGATGTCGAATAATAACAGAACAGCACTTCGACCAACAAGTTCAATGACGGCGAAGAATACTAATATTTACAAAACGATCCGGTCGCCCTTTCATCAAAGATTACGAGACTCAGGGAGCCGTAAAAACCACACGGTGAAGGGCTGTAAGCGAAGGAACAGGAAGAGTTTTACGTACCTAAAATTTTACAAGCGCTTCACCACGTGCGAAAAAGGAGTAGCGAGTAAAATTACTACTGAAGGATTGTGGTCCACGTGACATAAAAAAAAAAAAAAAATGAAAAATGGAACGGACTAAAACATAAAACCTTGTTGAGGAATAGCCTCAAAAATAATGAATATTGGCAATCAGTCGTATCAAAATTTGTCTCAGTTAACCAGACAATCATTTTTAATGCAGACAGAATTAGCCACACTTTAAAATGTGGTGGAGACTGACTATGAACCTCAATACAATAAGAGCTACACTGGTATTATTCATCAAGATTACTTCAATTTTCTTAAACTTGGCCTTTAAAGTCATTGAAAAGTCTTTGAATTTCAACCTTTGGCATCTGTAGGAACCTACTCCTATCTGGCAATATGTTATTTTCATTGTTGTCTAGTACCATCACAACATTCATGACACTCCAGCTGACAAAAATAAACACAAGTAGACTTATTTATGACCAGCAATGACGAAATTTCATGAAGACATTAACAATGATAATATGGCAGTCCCCTGAAGGTAACTCCAGATGTGCGATATTGAAAGCCCAAGTTCACGCAGCTATCCGTTTAGGTTTATCATAATTTTCCTTTCTTTTCTTTGCTGTGTTATAGTTGTTTGTTGTTTTGTGTTCTGCTTCCTGACTCTTCTAAGTGTGTGATATCACTCAGTTACATTCAATTCTGCATGTGACGACTTACTAATAAGAAAAATGATCACATTGACAAGTTTGTTAAAACCTTATTCACGGTTATTCGTGGCTGTAAAATTACAAGATGGGAACAACATTGAAATAATTTCAGCCTTGCGTGACAAACACTTGAATGTGTTTCATCTACCGCAATATCAGAATGCTTCCCGTCTTCAAAGTCTTCGGCAAACAACATTTGATCAACCGATGACTGAACTGTCGTCTTTCAAGTCCACGATGAGGCTCAATTTTACCCTAGAACTTTCTTAAAACTTAAATATGTTCGAATATCCCAAGAAAAACAGCCGTCCTCTGCTGGCTTACGGAATGCGATATTGTAAACAACTTCGCCATGGGAAAATGGATTAAAGTTTGACACGAAGGCAGTGATTAAAACTAGGCTAGCTTATTGTATTGATTTTCTGATCGAACAGAGTGTGAACTGCTCAAATGTACTTGGAACTCTAGAGTTAACCACAGGGTGTCTAACTAGATTATGTCGTGACGTAAATGCCCATCTTGCGATTCTTTTAAAGTTCTGCCTAGTTTTTCCGTGCGGTAATGAAAAGCCCCAAACTAATTTTTACATCCCCGAAAACAACATTATTCTTACTTACCATGAGCTTAACCTGAACTGATTCTGGGTTATACCGCATGGTAAAAATGATAATTGAAAATTTGCTACGAAATGTGATATTTTTATTTTGAAACATTGTTGATTTTCATGAACAAAGTTCATTTGCCTCTACTCGGGGCCCTGATTTCCGCTATTTTATGGCTACCGACACTCGCTTCAGTTTCGTGAATTTTCTAGGACAAAGAAGAAAGTCCTGGAAAAAGTACCTTACCACGTTTCTATGTTTACTATAAGGTGTCTCTGATTGAGATATGAGGATAGTCACTTTTCGGTCGATGTGCAACCTCTCACGCGGTCTTGAAAAAGAGTCGCTCTTAATTCAGTACTGAAAGCTTGGCGAAGATATCGTTGCACATCTGTAATGATCCGTCAGGAAGGATATATCCAAGAGCTTGTACAGTTGAAGAAGCGCGGGTGTTTTCGAATGTTTTCAAAAGGTTTTTAAGGGTTTTACTGGAGCGAATTTGTATAACCCGTTAGTTGCATGCATACCTGTATTGCTTATCAATATACTTGCCTTTATGCAGATTTTTGTGCCTTTACTGTCACCATCCGCAGACGAAAATCCTTACCTTCTATACTAATGGTTGATTAAAT
Organism: Stylophora pistillata; assembly: GCF_964205215.1. Taxonomy (NCBI): domain Eukaryota; kingdom Metazoa; phylum Cnidaria; class Anthozoa; order Scleractinia; family Pocilloporidae; genus Stylophora; species Stylophora pistillata. The sequence continues at coordinate 41,612,518 of NC_142522.1, forward strand.
CAAAAGTTCCCAACTGTGCTTAATTGTTCTTCGGAAGAAAACAATAATCCAAAGTGATTGCAGGTATACATACAAAGGAAACTGAAAAATCAGGTTCCTGGGGTTTTTCCCTTTAAAAATTTATATATGCCCCAGCTATATTAGGCATAGTCTCGGTGTCGATGCTTTTAAGTCATCTCGAAAAACTTATTTCTTTAAATCTTATCTTATCTCCTAGGTATTGTAGGTTTTATTATTCTATTGTCTATTTCTTCTATGAAGTGCTTTAGAACTTCTGTATAAAGCGCTATATAAATGATACTTTTATTATTATTATTATTATTATTATTATTATTATTATCATTATTATTATTAAAGCATGTTCCTGGGGTTTTTCCCTTTAAGCTGAAAGGAAGAACAAAATATTGTGTATATGGTACGCAAGGGTGTATCAGAATTCATTGGATATAGTTCATTGTGCGTCAATACCCTCTAATTCGCTCCTATGGTTGAAGGGGCTACTTATTCTAAAGATTAGCCCACCATGGATCAACGTTGTCAGATTATATTTGTACTAGAGTGAGACACGGCTCGTTACATCCGTGGCTACGTCGTAGTCAACTGAAAATTAAATAATTTCGGGATACATTATTATCTACAATATTCTTCGTCGAAATGATAAACGGTTTCGTAACTTACAATTTGTGTTTCTGAGTAGTTGGAACCCTTGAGTCGCTATCTCGACGCTTGATCTTGATGCTTGCGTTTACGACCGTTGATGACCAGCTTCAAATGCTGTTACAACATAAATTGTTCCTTTTAAATTATAAGTCACATGACCTAATTTTCCCGCCGCGCGTAGTCGAGGCGAATTCGCAATTACGACAATTAATTCTAATTCTTTACTACGTGCTCCACTGAACATGCAAATCACCCTCCAAGCCGCACATCCTCTTTTTAGATAAATTTGCAACATTATAACCGAATTTCTCAGACCGTGTAAAGTCGACCACGATTCATACATCATATTTCCGGCAGGCGAGTTTCTCTTACATCAGGTGGATAATCTGCTAATATGTCAAGTCATCTGGCAAATGTGAACAGTGTTCACATCCAGGATAATCTTTTAAGACAAAGGAACAATTTTAATAACATCCCGCAGGAGAGATTTCTAAAAACGCTGATTAATCTTGCAGAAAGATAGCGCTGAATGTCAAAGTTGACCATCCTACGATGCCGAATCCAGCTAGCATTCTGACCCACTACAGTTATTGAGTGTTACTTAGGAAGCGTTATATTTTTACATCAAATTAACGGGAAAAAGAGATAAAGCTACCACTGGATATCTAGTTAATTGAAGACAGGAGACTATGTTTCATAGGATGCATGGGCCTCTACAGATAGATCGAATCTAAAGATAGATAGACAGATAGATAGATAGATAGATAGATAGATAGATAAATAGCTTTATCAAAAAATCACATGGCAGCCTAATGAGGCTGAATTGCATGAATATTTACAATTCAATACTGGCTAAAATTTTAAATTATCAGTTCACATAGGATATTATTTACAAGAATAATACAAGAATAATGCATACACACAGACCTGGGAGAAACGCTTGGTGCGCATTATTGGGTTAACAAACAGACGTTTATTTCTAAGATTTTCAGTAATATGGTTCTTTGTGGAAAAAAAAAAAATGAGTTTTGTGCTCGGTATTGGACACTATCGGTTCGAAATATTTATTAATTTGAATATATCAACAAAGTTGAAATGGTAAATTGGCCACCGTTACGATTATAAAAGCTGACGTTTCGAGCGTTAACCCTTCGTCGGAGTGAATAGAGGAATTGTGGGTTGTGTGTGCTTTTAAAGGCAGAAAAAGGAGCTACTAGATTGGTGGGAACATGGCAACGAGAAAAACACAAATAAATTAGTGGAATGAAAAGCAACGTCAGATTTTAGAATCGTAACGGTGGCCAATTTACCATTACAACTTTGTTGATATATTCAAATTATTTCGTTACCCCCACCGACGCAGCCCCAAACCGTTTCTTTAGAAACTATCAGCCTCGAAACATTTATCACTTTGCCCGATACGTCTATTCTTCAGTGAGGTAAAATTAAACAATGAAAGGTTGTCGAGATATGATGGGTCAGGTGAAATTACAGAAAAGGCGCGTTTTAGGACACGTTCTATGTCGTTGCTTAAATAATCAGGAAGTACATGATGGTAAAGAAGAGCACAATATTCGAGTAGAGGTCTAATACAAGTATGCTAGAAACTGATGATATTACGAGCCGGAACTTTTGCGCGCTTAAGCAATATGAGAAAGAATATCCGCTTTTTGGCCTTTGTTAGTACCTCAGAAATATGACAATTCAATCGTAGGGTGCTGGCTATTGTTACGCCTAGCGTTTTAACACTGTTTACACGTTCAACTTCCTTAGAGTTGACAGTAATCACATCAAACTGGTGTTGTGTTCTTTTATTTCATTACCATTATCTGGGTTCAGCTAAAATTTGTTTGTGATAGACGATTTTTCCACAGCTGTAACAGCGACTTGCATTGCACGTAGTTTCCTCTCCTTGGGACCACCTCAGCTAGTGTTGTATCATCCACATATTTCCAAGCCTCGAAGCCGGGTGTGTGAAGATCATTGATCATTTGGGTCAAGAGCCAGGGTCCAAGTTTGGTGCCTTGAGGCGCTCCAGATGGAACGGCTCCCCATTCCGAGAAAGAGTCACTTGAAAGCTTTACTCGCTGCTGCCTGTCCATAAGGAAGTCACAGACCCAACGAGCAACCCCGCTCTGAATGCGCAACCCAACCATTGCATCCTTCAACGACCGACTAAGCTTCTGCTCGGCGAATAATGAGTTTAGAATCTCGCAAACCGGGCAAGTTAGAAAGTCAGCATATTCCCGAAGGAGCCAGTTGCTAATGCCATCAGAGCCTCCGGCATTTATCGGATTCAGCTCTCAAAGAAGCTTAAAGACCTTTGATGGGCTGATCGTTAAGACTTCAGAGTTGCTGGAAAATGGAGGAAGACACGCAAGCGGGCTGTAATCCTGCATTGGCTCAAGAAGAGCAGCACTGATCATATTTGCAGTGTCTAAGCTAAAGCGCACCGCGATCCCGTCAAGGTGGAGATACGAGCATATGTCTTCGCCACCAGTAGTCGGAGCCATACTCGCTATCATCTTGACCTCATTCCACGTCTAATATTGCACCATTTTTAAATTGGAGCTTATAGCTCAGCTAACAATGTTCGAACGTTTTCTTTCTGTCTTTGAGCACAGCTTAGCATTGAAAAAAATAATTTTCTACCTTGTTTTGACCCATTAGCACCGCGGCTCAGAAAAACGATGTAAGTGATGGTTGGGGAAAAATGATCAGAACCCTGAGACACTCTTCCTTCAAAACTTGCGTATAGTAAGGTTGTCGACGTTATGTGACTTCTTATGGGGATCACATTCGAAAATTAAAAAAAAATGAGACATGTTTCTTACGGAGAATTTGGTTGTATCAACTAAGTTGATATTGTAAACTGGCCACCGTAAGGAGTTAAAAGGCGGACGTTTCGAGCGTTAGCCCTTCGTCAGAGCGAATGGAGGAGTTGTGGGCTGTGTACATACTATACATACATTCAGCTTTATTTATACACGGCACCAATTTCATGTAAAATATGCTCTTCCATTGAGCCGTGTGTAACTTAAATATACAAATAATCATTCATAAGCAGTCTAAAAACAGCACAATTTCTACTGATTAATACAATTATATAACTTATACTAATACTAATATTCCAATACTATATACCAACAGCAATGCTAAAACTAAAAACTAATACTACAACTTGTCATAAAATAAGAGCTAATAAATCCTAAAATAAGAAGATCGTTAAAATTATAACAAAAAGCAATTGCTATGTCAGCAGGGATTTTTTGAAGGCAGTAACAGTAAATTTACCGTAGAACAGCATCCACAGGAAGCCAGAGGACTTGATCCATTTGCAGAGATGTCAAAAACGGCCGCTGCAGCAGGCTTCTCTGAATTAGCGAGTTCAACCGAAGGCACGTTCGAGTCGTTCGGGTTGTTAGCTTGTAGGGCGAGTAGTTCATCTTTCGACGAATAAGCTTTCTTCAGCTTTGCTCGCAATGATGCAGAATCAGAGCCTTGGGTTTGTATCGTGTGAGTGGTCGAATACTATTTTATAACTATGTCACCAACTCTAAAAGTGAGCGTCTTGTGGGTTTGGTCTTCTGAGAATTCGCCGATATCGTTGATTTCAAGAAGAACCTTGATTAAACAAATAAGTTCTTCAAAGTTTCCAAACCATTTAAATTGCTATTTTTTTCGTAGATAGCCGAGTTTACTCACAAGAACCGCAAAATTACTGTTTGATGTAGGAAGTTTTTTTTTTTTTTTTAATACAGCATTGTTTATTACACTTACACATGTACTTACACTATAATTACTTTTTACACCATGTTTAAACTACATTAACTTACACTACTTACAATACATTTATAACAATACAGTTACACTAGTCAAATTTAATTACAGTTGATCTATTTACCACATTATTGCTTGCATATTAATTGTCGAGTAACTACTGAGAATTGTGTTTGCTATTTAAACTACAAGGGAATTGATTTTCCAGAAATTAATAAACTGTTAAATAAAAAAAGACAACACAATTTTATAACGACAGAAAAAATTTCCATTTGTTCCTGAACTCCTTCTCGTTATTACAAGTGACAGCAATATATTTTTCTAGATAAATTTTGTCGCGCACAAGTGAGACGAAATCATCGAAACGGCAATTTATGGTATTTAAAGCGTTAACATATAAAAAATATTTGCCTAGAATAATGAGATGGTTGAGGGCTAAACAGTAGGTGTGACAGCGAATAATTCCGAACATAATCTCCAGTTCTGACAGTGACAGTTTCATATTACTAGAGGTTGAGTACCACTCCTGGAATCTATTCCAAAAAGAACTTGCTTGCTTACAGTTTATAAACAAATGCCAGACGGTCTGGTGCTCAGATGGACAAAAGGGACAGGAGGGCGATGCAACTTTTTTCATTTTATGTAACAAGCTATTCGTTGGTAAAATTCGGTGAATAATTTTGTATTGAAACATTGTCAATTTAATTTCTCTCGTGGCTTTGAATGGTAGGAGGTAGATTTTGTTCAAGTCACTTTTCTCGATGCCAGACATTAAAAGTTTTTTCTCAGAAGTTGGTGGCGGTAGATCTTCGAGGTTAAGCAGGATACTGTATATTGCTTTACATGAGAGTGGACAGGTTGAGGTAGGAGGCGTAACTGGGTCTTGGGAATTTTCTTGCAATAGCTTTTTCCAATTTTGTGGAATAGAAGAAAGAATGCTATAATATTGCAAAAAGTTACATTTTACATTGAATTTATTGCGAAAAGAATTAAATGAAAGGAATTGACCCTCACGGGAGTCAAAAAGGTCCGAGATTTGTTTTATTCCAGCTTGATGCCAATGAGGAAAGAATACCGTTTTCTTATTCACAGTTAAAAATCGATTATTCCAGATTGGCTGTGAGAGAACCTCAGTTTTATTTTTAGGTGTGGTCGTTGCAATGTCCTGCCAGTAAAAAATGATTTCTCTGTAGAAAGGAGGAAGATGGTTGTCTAGGTCAAGGAGATTATAATCATAGTTACATTTAAACAGTTCTGTACGGCCAACTTCAGCTAGGAGGGATTTTGGTATGTACTGCCATGGAGCATCCGAGTTAGAGCATAACCGTTTTACCCAGTTTAACTTTAGTGCTTTATCAAAGAGAGAAAAATCCCTCATGTCCAAGCCACCAGCTGTTTTTTGTTTGAAAAGGGTAGTCTTTTTTATTTTGGCGGGTTTGTGATTCCAAATAAAGTCGAACACGATCCTGTTTACTTCTTTACTGAAGTCTTTAGGGGTACACATGACGCTGCAGATAAAGACAAGTTTTGAAAGTGCCAATGTTTTAATTATATTTATCCTACCAACGATGGAGAGGTCTCTTTGGGACCACATGTTCAATGTTTTCTTTAAAGAGTCTAATTTACGTATGAGGCACGATCCTCGCAGTAGATAGCGCTATTTAAGCAATAGCGAAAATTTAGACTTGAAAAAAATCAGGCCTGTACGGGACTCGAACCACTGACCTCTGCGATACTAGTGCAGCGCTCTACCAATTGAGCTAACAAGCCAACTGAGATTAGGCCGTTAAGTTGATCAACTTAACGGCCTGCTCTCAGGTGGCTTGTTAGCTCAATTGGTAGAGCGCTGCACTAGTATCGCAGAGGTCAGTGGTTCGAGTCCCGTACAGGCCTGATTTTTTTCAGGTCTAAATTTTCGCTATTGCTTAAATAGCGCTATCTACTGCGAGGATCGTGCCTCATACGTATCAAATACCGCAGTTCAAAATATATGATTTTCATATATTTATTCTATCTCAGAGTCTAATTTGTCCAAAAAATTTTTCTTTTCAGACATTTCTAGGTCATATGTAAAATGCACTCCAAGCGCGTAAACTGGCTCACCGCTCATTTGAAGATCAAGTATAGAATCTTTTCTGTTGCTTACAGAGCCAAGCCATAGCATTTCAGATTTTGTTTGATTTAGTTTTAGACCAGAGCACCTTTCGAAAAGTGATAATAAATCAAATAACTTTGACACTGATTGAACATCAGACAGAAGTACAGTTGTGTCGTCTGCATATTGCGAAAGTTTGACCTCTTTATGTTCATCTATTGTGATACCTTTTATTTCTTTTGAGCATCTAATACTTTGCGCGAGTAGCTCAATAGCAATAATGAATAATGTGCCGGAAAGTGGGCAACCTTGACGCACTCCGCGTTCTAGATGAAAATGTTTTGAGGCGTACCCGTTATTCAAAACACAACTAGAGATATCTGTATAGAACACTTTTATCCACTGTCGGAGATCAAGACCGAAATTAAACGTTTCGAGGCATTTATGAATAAAATTCCACTCAATCGAATCAAACGCTTTCTCGAAATCTAAAATATACGGCTACCCCTGGAATATTCTTCTCTTTTGTGAAATGCATTGTATCTGCTATTAACCTGATACTTTCCCCAATGAACCTTCCTTTAACGTACCCAGATTGGCAAGGATGAATTAAATTCGGCAAGATCTTCTCCAAACGCAGAGCGATGGTCTTCGTTGCGATTTTATAGTCAACATTCAATAAAGATACAGGTCTCCAATTTTTTAAATATTCGGTATTCTTTTTCTTCTTCGGGATTAAGGAAATAATTCCTTGGCGCTGAGAGATGGAGAGAGTACCGTTTCGAAAAGCGTAATTAAAGCTGTTTACCATAAATGAAGCAAGTTCCAAAAGTAGCGGTAGAATTCAGGCGTTAGCCCATCCGTGCCGGGAGTTTTGTTGTTTTCCATAGTTTTTAACGCAATTTCACACTCATTGATAGACATTACACCTTCGCACGTTTTCACGATTTCTTCTGATAATGCATTTTCTGTTTCAAAGAACTCATTGAAAGTTGGACAGTTGGGGTCCATATTTCTTGATATATAAACCTCCTTAAAGAAACGTTCTTCTTCCTCCAGGATGTCCTTCGGGTTTGTGATTTTGTCACCAACGTTGTTAACTAAGGACGTTATATGCTCCTTTTCTTGGTTCCTTTTAGCTAAGTTATAGAAATATTTACTATTTCTCTCACCATGCTCATACCAACGCGCTCTACTGCGTACGATTGTTCCTCGTGTCTTGATACCCGCAATTTTAGAAACCTTGAATTTAGGAATGTAGGAAGTTGCTCATATTCTTGACCAGAAAATGGCAGAGCGTACGAAGCAACTCCATGCGTGGCTGCCATTACTCGATAGTTCATAGTTTAGCGTTATTGTGGGATAGGAGACCATGACGAGGATTTCACCTCTCACGGTTACGGCGTATAATTAGAAGATGACTTATGTGCTTGGGTTTATATGTAGAAAGCGGAGCTACGCTATTGGTGGGAACATGGCAACGAGAAAAACACGAATAAATTAGTGGAATGAAAAGCGTTCGTCGATGCCTGTGGGATCAAGAGTGCCAATTTGAAAGATAAACTTTTGCTCGAGAGTTTTGCGGCTTTCCGTGCTGCCTGAATGTAAGGAAAGACCGCAGATTGCCATATGTTGCTTAGAATGATTAGGTAAATTAAAGTGTCTAGCAACTGGTTTTGACGCGTCCTTGCCGTTCCTTTCTACGTCGCGAAGGTATTCTCGGAAACGGTCACCCAGTCGTCTTCCTGTTTCGCCGAAGTACAGTAAAAACCCGCAGTCAAGAACAACCATTTTCGGGGCTCATGCTGATTTGGTTCTTATATATCGGGTATTTCAGGTGAGATCAGCCTGAAAGTGTTCTCAAGTGTTCCTAATTGTTTACTTCTAAACAAATGTAAGGGATTTACTAACTATGATGAAACACATAATTTTGTACAATTCGTTGTACATTTGCTATACACAGCAAGTGAAATTACTAGCATTTATACAGAGATCTTAGTGCAGTACCACAGTAAAGCTACAGACACTGTTTGTTCTATTAAACTGAAAAGGAAATAAATTTTATATATAAGATCAATTTTCAATTCTCAGGCTGAATGTGTTTTCATATATATGCGCCTTTTTTACCAAATTTCAGCCTGGGTGTTCTTAATCCACATGTGTTTGTATGCGGGTTTTTACTGTATATCTTTTTGCAATAACTGCAAGTTATGCAATAGATTACGTTGGCGGAGGCGCACGAGAAGACGGTGATCAGAGATCTTAATGGATCGTTTGGGTCCCGATATTTTCTCAGCGTTGTGAATGAAAGGACAAGTTTTGTATCATGCGCGAGCGCATTTGAAGGTTCCGGGTTGATCATTAGTTTGGAATGAACTTCCGACCAAAAAATTGCTTAAGTTTTTGTCGCGTTTAAATGAAATGAGTGGAGGTTGCGAAAAGATAGTACCAGTGTCTGGATCCTTTTGAAGTAATTTAAAGTTTTTGAGAATAATGGACTTAACTGAGTGGTTTTTAGGGTGAAGCGTGGCCGGGGTTACCTAGTCGTAAAACGGCTAAACTAATTAGGGGTTAGGCGTAAAACATTGAAGAATTTTAACCATTAGCTGTCCAAGAAATTAACCCTAAATAAGTTTGGTGACAACATTGGAAAGCTGTTCAAGTTATCCGTGAATAGGCCAAAATTTGTAACCGTTAGCCGTAAAAGCGAGCACACCATTAAAGCCATCATTACTATATTGATTTGGGTAATTCTTGAATGAGACACTTATTGAAAAGTATTGCAACTAAGCGAAAATGCATGACTTTTTTTTTCTGAAATGCCAAGTAGTTACAAGTAGCAAGGTGGTAGAAGAAGAAGCTCCTGATCCCGATTCACGCACGAATTTAAGAAAGAGCCGCGCGTCACGTGTTCTTTAAACAGCTTTTCACAAGTCACAAGAAGAGAACTTCAAATCTCGCCTTAACTTGTCTTTCTGTAAAACTCACTCGTCCTGCACTAATATTGGTCTAAATCACGCGTTAAAACTATATCTCTTTTTTAGTCAAAAAACGAAAAATGATCGGAAAATTAAAATATGACTAGATTGTCTGGGTGTATAAATTTGAAAAACTCATTCATACTCTTACTTTATTTTTAAATATTTCAGATCACAGCCAATATTATTTTCGAAATTTTTCACAAGGAGGGTACCATGTTTTTCTGCCTTAAAGCGTTTGCCAGAGGTCATACATCCTAACTGCAATACCTTGTCACGTGAGGCTGTCTCCGTTAATTAGGACGCGGACATTTTCAATTTCGTACACTCGAGGAAGCCTTCCCTTACCGCAAGACACTCTTAGGTTCGTGGCTGTATTTGTTTTGAAAAACACTCGTAACCAGTAGCGTTAGTAAAAATTGTCTTAGAAAGAAAAACCTAATAATAACTTGGATTTTCTCCAAGTTTTCATTTGCTTATTGGAGATTGTTCCATTTCTGATTCAGTCTTATTCTATAAGGGTAAATTCATGAATTTAATCTGAATAAGCCTATGATAAAATTAAAACAAGGCTATAAAGCGAAGACAGGCAAAGAAATCTGTTCTGTGTATCTGGATGTATCAGGATGAATAGCAAGAACTGATGATTTGTTAGAGGATACAAGACACCTTTTAGATTTCAATCAAGCACTTAGATTAGCTTACTGACAACTTGATTACGGACAATAGGGTTTGTATTCAATTAAATCATATCCCGAATTTTTGAACCCTGAATACTCTTTATTTTTTGCAATTTTCAAATTTTGTTCCGGTTTCCCCAAAAGACTTTGGAGTATATTTATCTCTCCCATCTCTCCACCCTCTCCCCCTATCATTCTTTCTTTCTTTCCTTTTTTCTTGTTTTTTTCGTTTTTTTTTTTTAAGGATCCAATTAACCAGACCGATTGTTAAGCGTGCTAGTTTGTATTTCTGATAGGAAGCTGAAAAACTACAATCAAATTTTCGAATGCATCTTTCTCGCGAAATTAAGTTCCACGATTATAGGTACGGTAAATAAACGTTCTTTATCATGAAAACTCACATAATTCGTGTTCGCAATTATGTGATTTAACAATCACTTCTTTCAAGAGTTAAACGTTCTCTATAACACCCTTGATAATACCCTGAGAGTCTGGCCGCGCCGTACATCCTTTGACTTAAAGAATGAGAAGACAAAACATTTCCTGTCACTGTCATTAAATTTAGGAGCCATCATTCGTGAAGAAACAGATCGAAAGCAGATTCCCCAGCTGCATGTATTTGGTGCATTTTTAATTTTTTCGTTACAGATATAACACGTTTAACCCCATTAAGCTTTTTATAAAGAATTTTTGAGTAATCTGCGAGGTCATGTTTGCTGGTGTTTGCAAATGGGCATGGTTGATGGGTGTCAGCTTTGGCCGTGTGACGGTTGACTTTGAAACTATTAACAGCATTTTTCTGTTGATAAAGCAGGGTGCGGGAATTTTGTCGTCTGGATCATTCCTGGCATATAAATAACAATGGAGTTTCGAAACTTATTTTCAAAAACTGTTTAGTGTGTTTGCATTTAAATTTCCTTAAGCATTCTTCACTCGGAGGAAGTGGGCTCACCCCGGAGAAAGAAGTTTCCCTTGCTTGGCTCAGCCCACTTCAGAATACATTCTTAGCGTTCTCGTTGTGAAATATTCCCAGATTTCATTTTCGTTCTGTTACCATGTCAACAAGAGCTGATCGTCCTCAAGAGATCACATATCCTTTATCCAGCGTTTGATCGTGACCATAGCTAATCTAGATCATAGTCAATCTTGACTTAAGTATTGTGCCAATCGTTTCATCATGGCTTCATCAAGGAAAAATAATCTGTTAACTGATGTTCAAAGATCCATTTTGTCTCGGTATTTTGACCAAGGCATGACTGGACAGGGTCAAGCCCACAACGATCTAATTGAACAGGCTAGTGCAGAAGCTAAAGGGGCTAACGAAACTGTAAAGGTAAGACTTCCATTGGTTAAAGTGCTTTTATAGATTCCATATATTTATATTAGATAGTAGCGTAAATATGGAATGTTGCTCGGATCCTTTTCTGTCATCTCGCTGGTAAGGCGTGTGTTTCGGACCCTTTTACTGGTGGTTGCCGCGAATGTCACGCACCGTAGTGAAATCTTCCAAGCGCTTTTACTATTAAATAAATTAGTTATACACTTTTAAATTCAATAAAAACCGATTCGATTTACTATTAGTTCTTTATTTGTTATTGAATATTTAGAATTGAAGCGAACGAAAGAAGAGAAATGCAGTGGCAAGTTCGACTTTAAGTGATCAAGATACCGCACCGTCAGCAAAAAGCGTATAAAGCATCCCCTACATACGAGCTCCTACGTCATACAATAACTTTTGTAAGGAGCTGTTCAACAAAGGTAAAAGTTTATGAAATATTCTTCTATGCTACATCTAATATTACGAACAAACAACACAGAAGTTAAACACCCGTTTTGAACTTGATGTTTCTTTTCAAAGTGAACTTAATCCAAGCTATGCTTGATCGAGTAGGGTTGTTTGTCGTTCTTTAGTAATTGGATAATAGTCTAGAGCTAAACAAGAGAGTAATTAAACTAAACGCTCATGGGCACTTTGTATTTAAATTCTAGATCAGTGTCGAAACCTCTCTATGGTAGAAAGAAACTCGTTTGCTGCCAAAGAGTGGGCGAAACGCACTGATGAAGAAAAAAATTATATAAGAGTTCGCAGAATATAGCGGGCGAATTGAATCCCGAAGATATTGAAAGGACCGTCAAAAAGATAAGAGATCAAATAATTAAGCTGGTGAGTCATATTATTTTATTTTCAATTCCTCGGTGTTTGACGAGAATCAAAACATTATATTCCACATTGATTCCGTTGATTTATTTCAATCAGTTCTCAAAATACTTCAACAACACGGGTCGGGGGAAATGTGAAAAGTCAAATCTTCAAATCTCCACCTTAATAGATCCTGTAAGTAATTGAGCATATAAATTTTGCATAAAAAACGAACAAAGAGAAAAAAAAACATTTGAATATGGTAAAAAACAAAGATTGAAGTATAAAAAGTTGGAGAAGAGGAAGAAAGAAGAAGAAAAGAATAAAATAGTCGCAGAATTAAATCCTTAATCATTGACTTGTTAAATTCTTTCCTGTCAGCTTAAATAAGCTTCTTGTTAACTCCATCATTTCATAATGCTGAAAATATATTGGCCTGTTCATTTAAAAACTGTTGAACTGTCTCTTATAGATAAACATTCTTGATGGATATAGCTGTTGCACTGCGGTACTACAAAAAGATCCTGATGGACAGTTGTTTGGTTTTGGATCTCCTGCAGGCCAAGACTTTTTGTCAAGGAATCCCGAGTTGATGTTTAAATTCAAAAGCCATTTTGGTGGTAAGCTTTTCACTATTTTTTTCGCAGTGTATTTCTACAAAATCTAACACCTCCATGTAAGTCACATGTAATAAAGTTTCACGAGTAAAGTGTAAGATGCCGAGGGTTGTCTCATATACTGGCTTCCGGAATATGGGAATGATCTGCTGAACAGGGTAGAGTTTTTCAAGCTTAAGCTTTGTGTCAAAAATAGTGTATCATTTTGAACTCCATTTCCAACTTTGTCTACAGTTCCTATCAAGTAATTCAGGGTATACATATACCATTATAATACTAAATAACCAACTATCCTCAATGACAGTGACCACCACCTAAGAATTAAACTCTTTCTGATCTTATAGGTTATTATCAAAAAATATTTTTCTTTCTCACAAGGGTAATTAATAGTATAGGGATCCTGTGGAACACCCATATTTCCCTAAACCAGTTGGAATACCCCCTCGGAGTAGTTAGTAACATCTAAATTATGTTTATTTACAGGTGCAGACAACAAAGATGTTACATATGATGACATAACAGCATTATTCAACCAAAATACAGTAAGATTGCAATGATTATTGTATGCATGCATTTGAATGATTCCATGCACGTTTTTGTGATTACAACTTTTTGGATTCCAGCACACACCTCTTCACTAATAATTGTTACTTAAATCTCTGGAAGTGTGTAATCCCATATATTGGATATCGTAGAAAATATATGAGAGTACACACTCCCATATAATTAACTAATAATTATTAATTAAAAGGTGCGTGCTGGAATCCAAAAAGTTGTAATGGTTTCAAGCTCTATGTCAAATAACAGGGTATTGACTATTCAAATCCATTTCCAATTTTTTTCTGTCACATTCAGAGTATAGCTTTATATACTAATTAAGCACTTTTAAATCTCAGCCTTTACCAAAAAAATAATATGTGGCCTCCACCCTACAATTGTTAAATTATAAAAATATTTCTATTCTGGCAGTTATTTAGCAATAACTCTTTTTATTTGTCATAAATACGATATATGAATTTGAGAATTTCAGGTTGACCATTTTGGGGTTCTGGCTGAACACCCGAACCCAAGTCCACATGGTGTATAGCCCAAAAGTTGATTATTATAAAGGCTACATTATTATTCGCAGATGTTATAAAATATATTGCTGTTAGGGTCTTGGGACCAACATCATTAAATACCACCTATATACTCAATGTTGTTATGGTTTGAGAATGTTTATATTAGCTTTTACATTATCACTAACATCATAATTACTCAAAAATGTCAATGATGTCATATTGCTATTTCCTATAAGGGTAAGCCATAATGAATAATCATCGGAGCTCCTCCAACTTTATATAAAACTTTCTGTTCTCAGTGATACAGGTTTCTTAATCATTCTATAGTTGCTTTTACTGGCACAGCCAATTGAAAGCCCTTAAATTATTGTTATCAGGGATATCTATGGGGCTATGCTAAATATATCACAAAAATACTCTAAAATAAAGGATACACCAGACGATATTTACGTCAAAATAGGCGAGTTTTGGGAAGTCTCAACAGCCCTGGAAAACTATTACATTCTCCGAAATCTTAGTGCTAAAATTGCAAAAAAGAACAGGTTCACAAGTACTGGTAGTAATCAATTCGTTTTTCAACTTCAACTTTTTATTTGCTTACCCATATATTTTCTTTGATAGACTATTCAAAAAAGAAACAGAATTATTATATACAGAAGCTTGTTTTTAGGTTAAAATTATCTTGAGAGTTTGTAAGTGTATGAATCATGAGTATGAAGTATGTTAGCTACCATTAAAAGATCATGAAGAATGTATTTTAATCATCAAAAATAACACCATATGCACACATAATTATTATATGCTGACTTAGTTTTCTCATTATCTTTAGGTCAAATGGTTGGAAAACCTTCAAGAGTGCCATACCTGAAGGGTGGTTTTGAGGTTGAGGGACTTCCTGAAGATTTGCCTTTTCGGAAGCCTTTCATGTATGGAGCCCCATTGCAAGGAAATAGTCATGATGCTGTTGAGACTCCAATTAATTAAGAGCCCATCCCGACAGAAGCAACTCAACAAATACTGGCATCCCTGTTAGCCCACATTGCTAGAGACAGAGTGTCAAGGCATGCACTTAGTGGTGATGGTATCATAAAAGAAGAAGAAACCGAGGTTGTAGATCTCACATTCAGTAATCGTGAAATGTGGATCCTACAGTCATACGGCATCACATATTTTGATGCAGATGCATCGAAGGAGCTTTGGTACAATGTTCAACATGACACAGAGCATGATGGTGGTGTCATCTTTCCTGTGCTGAGTGGAGGAGAGGATGAGAAGTTTTGGGTTTTTTTGTGCTCGCTGAAAACCGATGCTCCAACATCGATCCTACAGGGATATAAAGCTGTGTGCTAATCCGGACAGGTTCTTTTGGAGTAGAACCAGTAGCCGATGCAGAAAAAAAAGATCAAAAATAGGGGGACTTTTCTTTAATAGAGACCAAAAGCACTCATTCTTTTGGGATAGGCATTGTTATTCCTATTGTAATTCATGTGGAAGAGGGAGGGACAAGTGACCCCTTTCCACCTCCCTGTATCCGCCCTTGCGAACATTAGGAAAGAGATAGAAAAAGGTTTATAAAAAGCAGAAAAACAAACCATTTATACAAGTACACTTTTTATTAGCGAAAATTAAGAAACCTATTTAAGAGCCTAGCGAGCCTGATTTTCAGTCAAGCACCATTTATATAGGAACCTGTTCAAGCTGACTTAAAAAAAAAAAATCTAGGTTCTCTGAACAAGAGGTTTTATTTTATCGAAGCTGCAAGTGCATTGGCCCAAATGTTTCACTTAAGTCATGTTGTTATAATATTCATGTGAGTTAGTAATTATAGTTATGAAATGTTCTCTTTTATGAGGTATCGACTATGTATCGTCACCAAATGGCTTATTATTATCATAACAACAATTTTTAAAATGAAAATGCACCATCATTGATCTAGACTGTCTGTGTGTTCGTTCTCATCATCTTCAGTTTCCTCCCTACCAATACTGACATCATGAACATCATCATTATCATTTGCAGCTTCATCTTCAAGTAAAGACAGTGTTGATTTTCCAAGAATGATTTCTTCGTTGGCCCTTTTCATCCAACAAAAACACATTTATGATTTGTATTTTTGTAGAATGGGCTAGGGTGTTACTTTGAGGATCCACGTTGACTCAACTGTAAATGGTTGATTGCGTATCTTTCACTATGACAAAAACTTCATCACCTGACAGATCACCAAATTAGGCAGTTCTCAAAGCTTTCAGTTCGGGTATGAGGAGTTTGACAATGGCTGTTATCTTGGTAAGTTCCTTGATCAGCTTTTTAGCAATAGCTTGTCCATCTGCAAAGACAAATTACAAAATAAGGTAAATAAATGTGAATTAAATAAATATTCTGATTACACTGGAACCTATCCAAGCTCCCACACAGATAAGCCAGACACTTCCTGAGCTTCTGTTCTAATCATTCTGTGCACCTGTCTAAGACACACATATAAAGCTGGTCTTCAGAGTGTTTATCACCATTATCCTGTCATATCAAGAGCCTATATTTACCAGCATACTTTTTCCTCATTTCCAGAACAAAAATCCATTCCGCTGCTAGGTGGTGTAGTTTTTTGAGTAACTGACACCCTTATTTAAGCTTGAGGCAAGCAAGAACTTCTTTGTACAAAGAACTTGCCACAGCCCACTTCCTTTGAATTCCTTGTTGCCTCTCAATAGATGCTTGCAACTTCTCAAGCCTAAATAATATATTACAAACAAGGACATCAGAAAGAAACATCACAACTGGCACTGAGTTGAAAATACTGAAGCATGCAATTACTTTTTAAGATACTTTTCCTTGACACAAAATTTGATTCCTTAAAAGAACCTTAAAAAGATTAAATACCATACACGAGTATGCAGTTGAAGAATTTAATGATTTTTTTAAAATTATAATTTGTTTATACATCAGTGTCAAATGTTTTTGCATTTTACTGTTTTGATTTTGATTCACACCTAGTTCCTACCTATAAACATTTTTTGTTACATAAAGGTTTACTGGATGAATGAGTTTTACAGATTTTTTGTGAGATTTACAGTGCAAACCTCTGTAAGTGTTTTTTTATTGATTCAACTTCCTGAGCAGTAGTCTCAGAATTGGACTGCAAGTTAAGCCTAGAAATAATAATGTCAAGTTTTATCATTGTTTATACTGTAGCATAAGTACTTGTAACACAACACTAATGAGCTACAACATAATTTTATTGCAGTGATCACTTCTCTGAATAGGAGATAATTGTTACTGATAGTTAAGCCTCCCATGGAAACTCAAACATGCCATGCACCATTCGACTTCAGTCATTTGTTTGAGTTTAGTACTGTATAGATTATTCTTGATTACCCAATGCGTAACTTGAATGATTTGAATTTCATTTGTGGGCTCTGGTATAAATGTGCCATATTTGACTGCTAAAATGTACTATGTTTTGTATTAAATAAGGGAAGTTAGGGAGAATGACTAACTCTATATTTATTAAAGTTAATAATTGAAGCAATATTGGAAAATGTAATAATTATTAGTGACAAAAATAACAACAATCATTATCATCATTATCAACATGAAAATTCCTTGTAACTTACATAAGATCGTTTGCAGTGCTAAGGCTTTCAACATACTTCTCATCCCATTCCAGTTCTATAGAAAATACAATAACTTTAGTAAATTATTATAGCTGCAACAATTTCATGCTGATTTGATGCACTAAAATACAGTATATCTAGTTACTACAATTCAGATCTTTGTAGTAATGACTGTACCTATTTAACACAAACGATCTAAATTTTAGTAAAAAACCCATTTCAAAACACATGCCAATTTGAGATCAAATGGTTAAACTTAATGGCCACAGTTATATCACATGATAAAACATTTAAAAGATTGATAAAAGAATGAAATGTCCATAACAGTCGTGATCAAGAAGCCCAGAGAAAGAATTTTCATTTTTGGGCTCAGCCCACTTCAAATTTCTTTCTCCGGGGTGAGCCCATTTCCTCCGATGTTTGGTTTTGAGTCTTTGTGTTCTGACTGAAATGATACTCGGGCGATACGCTTTGATTACGAAAAGACAAAGAACCATAAAAGAGGCCAAAAACTGAAAGCAATCAAACCGACGCAATTTTATTGGGGAAAAATGGATATTTAAGAGAGTGTCTCTGTAAAAGCGGTCCGATCGATTTGCTTGAGACACATGTTCTCCCTCATTTCTTGTGTGTTGTAAGACATTCATGTGCCTATAATAAAACCACAATCCGTTTGATCGGATCTCTTTATTTTTCAAAGTTTTACGGAAATGAAATTTCATTCGAGCGAAGGCCTGTCGTGACACTTTTCAAGACTTTAATTTGAGACAACTTTGGAGGACAATTAAAATAAAAAACTACGGAACTCAGCAAAAAACAAATACCAGAGCCGTGTATATTCACTCTATCTTATCCATCGAGGCGACTTTCCTGAACATCACATTTCAATCAAACAAACAGGAACACTTGAATGACACCTTATCGGTTCGCTTAAGTCACACACGCGAAAACCAATAAAATTTAAGGTAAATTTTTTGAAAAAGTGAGGCATTCTTAACTGATCCAATTAACATAGCTAGGAAGAACACGCCATAGAAAAGGTAACTACCGAATAAAACTTTGCGGCACGACCTTTGGGAAAACTTTATAACTCCACGAACTTACCTGATTTTTGGCAATCTCCGAGTTTGGCCGCCATTTTGAAGGACTTGTCAACATGAAGCGTAACAGATATAAACCGAGCAGGTAGATCTAAAACAGTCTGAAATACATACGGAAGCAATTCAAATGAAATTTTCTTTCAATTCAAGCGGTAAAATTTGCAATTGTTTGTTAAACTTTCCATTGCTACATTTCCAAGCGACCATTTCTTCCAACAATTCAAACACTGCAACTAGCGTTCGAATTCCCCTCGTCGATTCCACCGTAAGAAATAACCTGTGTCACCCACGCTTCGACTCGAATGTGAAGTACGAATCACACAACACAACTGCTTCATCTTCGAGGCAATATCAGCCTGGTTTTATTACTTTCTGATCGACAAGAACGGCGATCACGAAGCGATTGCCATGTTTACCTAATAAACGAACCGCTGACCAGCCGCTAAGTGAAAACAGTACGGCTCAGTGGTGAGGGGGAGGGTGTAGGGTGGGTGCGGGCAGATTATCAGAAGATTTTTGGGAACATTCGAATATATTCATTAAAGCATCATAATATGCATTGCGATTCTCAGTATTTGTGCAAAAGCATGCTTTGTGTTGCAGATCTAGACAACTTTTGTTTTGCTCCGGGTATTCTTCTTCTCTTTAAACACATTTCGTTCCAAAAAGGATCGGCAGCAGTTCATATATTTATAAACAAATCTTTACCAATGTAAATAAATGTGTTCAGATAATCGAGATAACCATTGAACCTCTTGTATCGCATCAGTGGTAAAGTTTCTTGTCTTTGCTCAACTCCGAGAGCGTGGAGCGGCAAAGACGCGACACACGAGTCACCAATCTCGCGGCTTCTCCATGCTCACAGGATACGCGTGACCTCACTATATTTAAGAAAAATAAGAAACTGCTCGCAGTCTGTATTCTGTTTAACTATTTCATAGGAGTGACGCGAGTCTCTTCAATTGAGTGAGAAAGTCACAAACCCATTCTTTGCCTAGCGAGCGTAACCACAGACCACTCATGAATTGCTCCCTTGGCGCGGAAATCAGTGAAATCGTATCGAGTATACAGAGTTAGAGCGAGTTCCTTTGGACTTTCCGAACTCTTATCGCGTTGGCAACAATAATAACTACAGAAAGAAGTCTTAAAATATGCTAGATAAATTTGTTTCATACTTTCTGAGAAGTTAAAGAAATTCGGGAGCTCTCCTACAAAGAAACTAAAATGGTAGGTAACCGACTTAGTTTTTCAGATAATTTACAATAACTGAAAATTTTAGTGTCTGTTTGTGGACTTTACGTCTTGCCCAACAATATAGTTGCAAAGATGTGTATAGTTTGCCCGCACGATTAAGCTCTTTTCTTGTATCCTGTCATCGTTTCACAAACACCACGGCAACGGAAAACCTTTCCGAGCCTCCTTAAACACAGTTGTTGTCCAACCACACCTGTATTGTTTTTAACAGAAAACACTTGCTTCCCATGTATTTGCCCAGTGGTTGTTTTGATGACATTCAGGAAACACCTCAAAAACTTCGTGATCCCTCGTGGACCCCAGGTCAGAGGTTAACGGAGAAAGTTTGCTCCAAATCTCAACACGAAACATACTTATAAAGAATTGTAGAGGGTAACTGAAATGAAAAAGAAATGGTGTTCTGCATAGTTGTCTTTCAAATTTCTTTTTAGCCAACAGGGAGTCGTGCAAAGGCATTGGGCGAAAGCAACCAAAAATTAGGAGCAGGCCGATGGGAGGAGCTTACTAGCCGGCCTTTTCGATGTTTTTGTATACACAAGCGTGGTACACCAAACATTTGGTTTACTTACAAAACTCTTTGTCGTTGTCGTATGAAAAAAAAAATGGACAATAGATTTGAAAATGAAAGCGCAATAGGAATATAGAGGCAAGACCGATACAACGTAGATAAGTTTTAACACGGAGCACTATATTTCGGCTGGCCAAACCAACCTTCCTCAGGTGCCTGAAGAAGGCCGAAGTTCTTCTGGTGCCTGAAGACGTTGTATTCGTTATTTTGGGCCGATTAGATCATGGCTGATCCAACGTACAAGAGTAGGATTATCGCTCACGGTTGCTTGCTGAACATTTCAAAAAGAATAGGGTTTGGTGGTAAAAGGTCAGATCGATTAAAGGTATGAGCTGAGACTAAAATGGTTCACTTAACAATTTTATGTCGAGCTTATAAGTGGGAAACACTAAAAATTGTACATTGCTAGTTTTATTAACGCCATACGTAAATGACATTGCTTACTGTTGCGGAAAATCATATTTTAAAGTCAGCTTTGTATATAAAGCAATGACTTTGCATGCACTCTTGGGAACAGCAGAAATGACTTAGAAAAAATCATTCTAAGAACAGTGTTCATTCCGTGCAATGGGGCATAAATAAAAGGTTCCCGTAAGATAGACACCTTATTTTATACCACAGAAGACAAGCAAAAGGTAATATGGGTACCCCGGTTAAAAATACATCGATAACTCTATTAATTAATACTAGTTCTGATTTAAAGGAAAAAGTTATGAGAACAAAATAAAAGTAGTCCGTACCACTAAGCATGCCTTCACGGTTTAGACTGGGAGTCCCAAAATTTTTTAAGCATGTATTTTAATATCTTATGACGATAAGTCCCCACCCACCCCACCCCACAGCGTTCTGTTTTCACTCGGCGGCTGGTCAGCGGTCCGTGTATGAGGTAAACATGGCGATCCCTTACTGAACACCGTTCTTGTCGACCAGAAAATCAAAATACCAGCATGATATTGCCTCGAAGAAGAAGCAGTTGTGTTATTTGATTCGTACTTCACATTTGAGTCCAAGCTTGGGTGATAGAGGTTATTTCTTATGGTGGGCTGACGAGGGGAATTTGAACACTAGTTGTGTTTGAATTGTTGGAAGAAATGGTTGCATGGTAATGTAGGAATGGTAAGTATTACCAATAATTTCACATTTTGCTTCTTGAATAGAAAGTAAAGTTTACTTGAATTGCCTTCGCATGTATTTCTGACGGTTTTAGATCTACCTGCTCGACTTGTGTCTGCAACGCTTCATGTTGATAAGTCCCTCAAAAATGGCGGCCAAACTTGGAGATTGCCGAAAATTAGGTAAGTTCGTGGAGTTACAAAGTTTTCGTAAAGGTCGGGCCGCAAAGTTTTTTTTCTGTAGTGACCTTTTCTATGGCATCTACTTTCTAGCTATGTTAGTTGGATCAGTTAAGAACGCCTCACTTTTTCAAAAATTTACCTTAAATTTGATCGGTTTTCGCGAAGAATGCATTGGAGCCTTTGTAGATCTCCATTTACCCTCCGCTTTTTTCCTTTCTCTGATAGCGGCCTATTGACCACAGTTTTACTCTTCAAAGGAGAGCGAGATTCGATGAGCGATGAAAGGGTTGCATTATAGCAGCTAACAAGATCACCCAGGCTCAAATTGACAATGTTATCAGTCCACAGTGCTGAATTAGCAAGATCATTAACTGACTTGAAATTCCTGTAGGTGACAGTTTTAACACTTGCTTCAGGATTTATGGAATTGAGATCACAAAGAATAGCTGCGTGATCAGAGAAAAATTGACCGATCGTGGGGTTTTTTCTTTATGATCGAGTCTGATCGACGAGTGATTGTCAGATCCAAGGTATGACCAAGGTTGTGAGTAGGTCCAGTTACATGCTGTTCTAAGCCCATGGATTCCAAAGTGTCCTGAAAATCGCCAGCGTCTGCATCGCCGTCTAAATCGAAGTAAAGATTAAAATCGCCGACGATCAGAATTGGTTGCATAGATAAAATAATCGATTCTAAATATGACGTGGAGTCGCTGAGAAATGAATTGGTGGAGGGCGGTCGGTAAACAATCACTAGTCTCACAACGAATGAGCCAGACATCACTAAAAGCTCAGAGATTTCGAATGATGAAGATGAGGAATTATTATCGCTTTGTTTAGTCGTAACCACTGAAATGGAACGAACATTGATCAGGCACAACGAAAGCGGCAGTCGTGATAAGGTTTTCGGAGAATAAACTGGGTTGGATGTTACATTTGCAAGATTGTTGATATTTCTTGATAGAAGAATTGATCGAGACCATGAAGTACTCGCATCCTGCCTGTAATTGCTATTTAAGCAAGGTCCAGGATTACGATTAATATATCCGCATAGGGCCAGTCTATTTAGTTGAAACGTAGCTGCGGTGACAGAATAATAGACAGTTCTTGTAGCCAGGTATGCATTCCTCCTTGGTCGATGAACAAGATGGCGGAGGTGATAATAATGCAATCCAAATATATTGAAGCGGATTAAGCAGACTGAATCTGTTATTAGGTTTGTTTTATCGTCGATAAATGGATGCTTGGTAACATTGCTGAGCCGTGCGTGGTAGTGAGAGCCGTGAAAATAGTGAAAATCTGTGTTAGGGTTGAGTGAGACCAGCAGAAGGAGAAAGGCACGTAGAAGAGGTTCATGCATTTTTCAAGTCATTTTGCAACCAATTATTTTTGCAATAAGAAGATTACAAACGGTTGAAATTTAAGGGCAGCCTGAATGAAAGTTTATTTTTAAATAAATAGGCACGTCTACAGTGCTCTCCATCCAAGTTGTGTATCTCTGCTTCGCTATACATGAACATTTTCGACTTATCGATGCCGCACAATGGAAAAGATTACTATTGATAGACGCCTGTAATTAAAAACCCAGTTTTAATAATTACAAAGTATACACAATAGTTAATATGTTTTTAAATTGATACACCCTTCGAGGAATGAATCGTATAAGCGCCTTACACCCTGACGATTTCTACGTGCGATAGATACAGATAAGATGTCGAGATGTGTAATTGATTTGAATAAAGATCATTTCGTTTTAACTGATAAATGATTACCAGTTTTATTCAATTCGTTACGATTTTTTTTAAGTTGAGACACGTTAACAAGGCATAGTTTGGGCTTCTAATTTCTTTTTTAGAGAGTGAAAAAACTAACTTTACCACGAGGAAGAAAATAGAACAAAAATGGGAACTACCCGAAAAATATTTTATCCCTTGTTTGAAACGGACTAATGGCATCTAACTTAGGACGATATTATCATATCAAGTAAAATGATAAAATGATGGTATGACTGTTGGTCTTACTATCCCCTGTTCTTAGTCAGCCTAAATATGTCAATTGATGCCGTGATACATAGACCTATCAATAAAAGTTTTTTTTTTTTTTTTTTTTTTTCTCGTATGTGTTTCGTTCATCAACCTTGTAGCCTCTGAGGATCAATGTAGGATAGAAATTAACATTCGTTTTCACGGAAATGACTGTAGCAGTTCTTAACATCTGTAATATATGCTCAGACCCTGCGTGGTTTTATAAGCGCCGTTTGAACGGAAAAGGTAATAATAAGCGAAGAACCTTAAAAAATGATTATCTTCATTATACATTAAACTTGCTATTAACAGTACTAATATACTATGACAACAGAGGCGTTGAGAAAAAGAGCCAAGTCCTAGGAGAGCGCTCCTCAGGAGCCTCAGAAAATGTTTGGAATATCGCAGTCACAAGCTGTAGGCCGTCTCAATTTTAACTTATAAACACGATGATGAATATTATTACTCATTTGTTTCTGTTTATTTCGATGGTCTTTGTTAAGTTTCTACGCCAACACGGAAGGATCCTCGCAAAATGTGAAAAGAAAATTTTGCCCTCGATTTTTTTGAGCAAGTGATACTTCTAAAATATGTACTAAGGTTTCGGAAATCTTCTAGGAATTTTAAAGCCGGAAGAAATCACAGGGAGAGTTATTTTTCTTGCACGGCTGTGTGCTGTGTGTTTTGCAAATTTGATCATTCTTAGGTCTTCGTTTCGAGTTTGACACACACAAAGCTCTTCTCGTACAAAGCAGCGAAATAAATCCATTGACGACGTAAGAGGAAACCATTAAGAGAGAAACAGAGGCCTGTAAAGGAGAAATTTAATGGATGATTAGGTGGATTATTGATAAAGTCGAGCACGGAGCCCGCCAAAATGCCTTTAAAGTGCGCTAAAATTCGAGTAAAGATCCCGCTTCTGTCTTCGAATCTACACCCATTTAAGAATACAGCCATCGAATAATATTTTTGCTAATAGTCTATCATCGAAGTGGCCATTATTCGTCACCGAAAGGTAAAAAGCAAAAAAGTGGTCTGAAATCGTCACCTTGATGGACGTCCTTTATGCGGTGAGTTGTTAGTTGAATTTCATAAACTATGCCTGTATGTATATCATTTTTTATTCAAAGAAACTCGCGAAGTAGTCAACACAAAATGGATACGGGGAGTGTTGGATGGAAATCTATGTGCTTTAATAAATATCTCGGATCGGTCTAGTTTTGCTAAGATAGGAATATACTGGATGGCGCACTGTTTAGCATAAAGTACTTGGTAACATGAGTGACTCATAGAGTCTTTGAATGAGATCATGCCAATTGTAGAAGCACAGTAAAACATCATGAAGTTTAAATCTTTGGTAATGATAGTTTGTATTGCTGGGAACGGTAAGGAACAAAACAATGACATGGATGAAATTTATGGTGCTATCAAAGGCTTTATTGATAACTCCATCAGATTGATACAGAAATCAATAGTTCAACCTACTCAATTTTCAGATTCTTAAGCAGTTGTCGAGGGAAGCTTTTAAAAGACTGGTTGTATGTAAAACACCTTCCAAAAATTTTCAAGGATACCTGTGTTGGGATACATGTATTTTCTTTGAAATTTATTTGCTATGATTTTATAGGTGAGTATGAGCAAGTTTTATCGATAGTGCCAGGTGCACTTTTCAAGATGAAAAATGGAAAAAAAAGTAACAACACTGAGTAGTATCTGCCATTCCGCATTTACTCCAGTACTTGGATGACTCATTCTTTTATGAAAAATCGGTTTTTTACCCTACTTCTGCCTCGAGGTAAAACAACAAAGCTTGGTCTTTATTGTGGAAACGCAATGAGAAAAAAAAATTCTCCCTAGTTTGCAAGAATAAAAAAATGCATCAATAGATTTGTCAATGATTATTTAAGTAACTCCAAACTATTTTAAAATTCAAGCTAAGTGTTCTGTCTATAAGAATCGTAACAACAATATAAAATTGACCGCCAGTAAATTGCCAATGAAAGTGGATCATAGAATGTGTCAAAGGTAATCGGGTGGCAGGTGTGGGGACAGGGGAATTTTATCGATACACAGTAAAAAACCCTCCGACTCTGCCTTCATATTCGAAATGTGAAACATTCGAAAGGTTTGTTTTAATCATATAGGACGGGATTGACTTGCTCGCGCGGGAAAACCACACAAAAAGATTGTGTAATTTCGACGTAAAAGTGCAGAGGAGTAGACGGCTTCTCCTGGACCGGCTCACGTCAACCCGTCCGGCCTTACATCAGCTTTCACTCTGGTTTTCAATGGGATAGGGCATGCGGGGCCTGACGGGTCATGTATATGATAGTGCCTACTTAGTACGTAGCTTGTAATTTAACCATGAATAAAATGGTTTCAGCCATGTTTCTAAAGATGCTGTGGTGCTGCATCGATGGGGGGTGTTATAGCATAGTTCGCTTTTTTCAACTGCATTGATAATGTGAAATTGCCACCGTTAAGAGCTTCTAAAGCTGAAGTTTCAACCGTTAGCCTTTCGTTAGAGGAAGTGCTGATTTCCAACCGAAAACCATAGAAAAGATTTTATTATTTAACAAATATTCATAATCATTTACATTCTCATTATCTCGCAGTTCATGTCTTTATTTAAATTTTCTCATCGCTTTCTTATCATTCATTTTACCCGTTGAAGACTGCGGTTTGGGAAGTCGAAAGCTCGTAGTTTTTTAATCATTTTAGCCAGAGATCTTTTTTAAATTTCAACCTTATGATATAGTCTCTCCTAGGGAAGGATTGTATCGTCTCTTGTCTAGCCGTAATACAATACATTGACTCGGTTCTTATTGCCTTCTCTGCACATATGTGAGGTTAGCGTCGGCCAGTGATAACGCAGCGGTTTTCTCAAGTTTTCATTACTGCCTCTAAGTGAAAAATAGATATTTTCTACTTGAAAGTCAGGGGATTTTCTTGTTATGAATATTGAGAATTCCTGCCTACCTTTTAGTTAAGCCCCGTGCTCCAGATTGCACACCGTCGAAAGATAGAGGAATGATAAGGCCGTAGGGCATCAAGGACAGAACAGATTGCCTCCTATGATTAATGCAAAGCTGTTCATCCAAAAGGAGCTCATATGCACAACTAGTGTTTACTTAATTTGTGCTTCAGCCAGTTCCTGCGTGCTTTACAACAGAACAGAGCACAGTCAATGCTTCTATATTTGTTAATTTGCACTCGTGCGCTAGTGGTTAAAAGGTTAATCAGAGTTGATTCAAGCGCATTGCAAATTTTAAGATATTTCTTCATGCTACTAAGCAGATTTTTTCCCTCTGAGAAATTCAAAAATTTGAAGCGCAAAAATGCTACATCGTACTGAGCAAACCAAAAAAACCTTGATTATGAGTAAAAATGTTCGTTTTCAAACCCCACGTAAGTTAGTTAAAGGATATTTTTAATTAACCAAAACGCGATGAGTACTTAAATAAAATTTAACTTTTAATTTTGACTCAGATAGTCTTGCTTAATTGTCAAGACAACAAAAATTATTTAAAAAAATCTTCGATGGAATCTAAACTGATAAAAAATTATACATAGTCGCTGTATACCTCGCAAGTTACGGAAAGTGTTATATCTCTTTGTAAAAAGAATAACATAAGCATTTTTTTTTGTACTAGAGAAATAGTTCCTCGAATCTCTTTAAACAAAAGCGTCATCCCGATAGCCTAAAGTTCCTCAGTCAGTAGTTTTCAGACCTGTCCTTCCCTAGAATATACGGTGACAAACGAGTTTCCTATTCAGTGGAGGAAAGGAAGGTAATACGTCTCAAGATTCATTCTGAAGCGCGCGATAACACTCTCTCAAGTGTTTTTCATAGGTAAAACTAAGCTATCCCTGGAGGATTAAAAACTAAAAGCAGTAATCATTGAATACGTTTATCATTACAAAATGTTACGATATAGCAGTAACAACTGGAGCGTTTAGTCATTGATAACTAAGAATCGTTACTCTGCCAGCGGTTGGGTGAGCATTAATTTTTTTCCGTCTGCTCTCTTGACCTCCAAGGAATCTATGACATACCACGCACAAACATCGCACTGGGCAGATGGAAATACTCCTCCATGCATACTTCAGATGGACGAGGCCTTTCACTGTTAAAGCAGAAATATACCGTAAAAATTATTACAATAATGATGGATAATTTCCTGGTCAGTATTTCATAGTTTCTATATTTTTTGGCTTCCCGAATGCACCAAGTATCAATTAGAAAGTAAAACAAGGAAAAATTAAAGAGCTGATGAAGATGACTGGGCTGAAATTGAAAGCTGCTATGCTAGCGAACATATATGTCTTATTAAAAAGAAAGTTAAAAATAAAAAAAAAAAATTGAGAATACTAATAATAGTATTCTAACCTCTCGGTTAGCTCAATGGATAGAGTGCTGGACTGTTGTGCGGGAGATCGAGGGTTCGAGCCCCGGCTGGACCAACACTCAGTGTCTTAAAATAATTGAGAAGAATATGCTCCCTTTCTATTACATCAAGAAATGGTTAGATATTCTAGTCTTCGCGGAGAGGGACGAATAATTGGAGGTCCCGTCTCCTGCAGAGTTAGGGGCAGGAGACGTTAATTTCCCACGCCCGAGATTACTGTGTGATGGATGTCCTCCCCTGGGGTGGGATGGGTGGTTAACAAGACCCCCGTTGATACCAGTGTTTACTACACTGAAGGAGCTATCCTGTCTAAAATAGAAGTCTAATCTAAAGTAAATAAAAAACAAACAAACAAACAAAAAAACAACGAAAACAAAAACAAACAACAAAAAACCGAAAAAACACTCGAGCACACATTAGGCCTATGATGGCTACGTTAAAACCCGATTACTCATTGAAAATAAAATCATAATTACGGAGCAAAGTAATAAAAAGGTAAGGGCTGTTAGGAAATAAAATCTTACCTAGGACTATGAACAACACGGCGCTGTTCAGAACCACGAACACGGCATTTACGAAAATGGAATCGTTTCCTCCTTGACTCTGCTTGATGGTGGGCTGGGAATAAACTGCACCGAGGCAAACATTGAAGAATATTATCCAAAGCACAAAGGTTTGAAGTCCATCTTCAAATTTGCCTTTTATTGGTCGGACAATGGTGTAAGCAATTCCTGATGCACTTGCTGCAATTACGGCAAAGCCAATTTGAGAATGGCTTTCAGAACCAAATAACAGGACGACTGAGATGAGGGTCAGTTTGCGGTACATCTCAACTATCTCCCAGTACCAATATCTTTCTTTATAATTTTCAAAGAACACTTTAAAACCAAATCCAATTTCTTTCTCAGTGCCACACTTGCGGTATTTGTAAATGGGAAACAGAAGCAAGAGAAGAAAAATGACAGGGTATAATGCAAATGCTACTGCAATATGCCAAAACACGTTATGTCGAGTGGTTAAGCACCGGATGGAATAATCAGCTTTTAGGAGAGATATACAATCGTTTCCGTTATAGGTAAAGCACAAGTTCACACAGACTCCAGGCAGGGGTAGGATGTTTATGATTTTCTTACTTGTCATGGGGTAAGACAACAGAAGAAATAGGAAGATGTTCCGATAACATGACTTCTTTATGGCTGAGATTTTCTGCAGCTTTTGGCTCATCAAGACATCCATACTTTTGATATGAAGTTTCTTTAAGAATAGATACAGCAGAATCAAACAAACAAACGTAACGTTAATGACAATGGCTACAATAAATTGGCTGAATGGGTCCAATCGAAGTCGGGGATGTATGCAGCTTAATGGTGCAAACTGCAATATGTTTCCTTCAAAGAACTTCAATACTTTTTCCATGGAGACAATTGCAACGGGCCACTGGACCCGTGTCAATGACGAATAAATACCGGCAAGGACCTGATAAAATCCAATCACGATCTTGGCACAAGACATGATAACATCCGCAACGGTACGATCGTGTTGGGCACGTTTTGAGTCTCCCCAATGAACCGAGGCAAAAAGAAGGACGAAGACGACAGCTATTATCATACACGAGATGATTGTGACTAACATATTGGGACATTGCAAGCAGCTGTTAAATCGGAAATAGTGGCTGTTAGAGCACGTTGCACAAAGAGTACCTTGATATCCTGCGTTACAAGATGAGTTGATTCCGCCTTTGCACGAGTCTGGATAGGGGCACTTGAGGGGCTTTGGCAACAGTCCTTCAAATATATTGAGGTTCTTGTCATATTCAGCTGTAGCGATGCGAGTGTTGGTCACAAAATCCCAGTATTTTGCCATTATATCCGTGTTGTTCCACTTCCAAAAGTAGCCCGTAGCCAATATCGCTGTGTCGTTTCTACAGTTCACTCCATGATCTGGGCATAGCATACAAGGGCCGAAACGATCCAAGCGGTAGAAATTATGAAGACATCTACAAGCACGGTAACCAGCCGTCTGATTAGTTTGGGTTCCTGTTGGGAAGAAGAAAAATGCATCCATGAATCAAATTACCCAGTATTAGGGTTCTCGGTAGTATAGCCAGAAGAAAACGATCCGCTGCATCGCATAGACGGTCCACAATTTGAATATAACTAATTCAAGCAGCCAAAGGATTTAGCACTAGGTTTCACCTTTTTTTTTCGAAAAGCTCTAGGTATTTACACGTTGTCGAAGCAATTAAAAGATGCTCCAAAAAAAAATTAATTAAAACAATGGAAAGGAAGAAAAGTTAATTTACAGCGCGAAAAGTGACTCTCATAAATGAAGTGTACACCCTAACATCAATATGCGTTTTCTCCATACTATTCTCTATACGTTTCCTAAGGTGTTGACCAGGAGAATTTGCTTAATAATAATTTCTTTATTTGGTGATTATTTCCTTTATTCTTGTGACCTGGATGTGTGACTCAGGGCTTATATTGTGGGCTAAACTGCTGGGTCATCAGTCAGTGGCCGGCACTTAGTGGGACACCTGTTAAAGTTGATTTTCTACATCACAGGAAACGCAATTCCGTTTTGGTGCGCATTGCCTGTTGTTATGCACTATTCGCAGGAATTAATGTATTAATGTCTTGAACGGAATCCCAATGAAGTTTTTGTATCAAGAGCTCTAAAGAAACCAATGCCTTTGATTTGTTGAATTGGAAGTACAGAAATGCACTATCTACTTAAAGTTTTGTAACGACGTGTGTTTCAAAAGCATTCGCAATATTACTGATTGCCCATTTGTAAACCTTGGTATGATCCTCACCATATGGACATGCGAGACAATCAGTGGGAGATTTTCCTGGATGACGCGATTCTGGAACATATGTACCCGTGCTACAATTCTTACAACTTACTTGACCCATTTCATCTTGATAAAAGCCACCTGAAGTTAAATAAAAGAAACTTTATAATGAGAATGTCCTTTTGGATTTGAATACCTTCCTAAACTAGATTTAGACTGATAGTTAATTGATGAAATGTATATACTGAAGGTCTACTGGTTACATCTAGAACCATTAGGGGTCAAACGCAACATCTACCGCCTCGTGGAACTTCCAAAATTACGCAAAGCAACTTTTGAAGCAGGAAATGTCGCGTACTTTATCTCCTGTTTAGGAATGAAAAGATTTAACTTAAATCAAATTAATTCAATTTCAAATTCATGAATCGGGGATTGAAAATTTCCAGTAATAAGTGGTTTGCACGTTACGTCATCGCCACCATGTTGGTGGACGTAAACAATAGATATCTCATTAGCTTCTTTTGTTCGTCCACCAGCATTGGTTCCTTTCACCGTTGTTACCTGTGTCTCTAGAGATTGGTTGCAAACATACATATGTTATGTTAATTGGCCACTCCCCACGGGGGCTTTTCGGGGCCAATTCCCACCCAGTAACCACCCCAGGGGAGGACATCCATCACATAGTAATCTCGTGCGTGTGAAACTAACGTCTCCTACCCCTAATCCTGTAGGAGACGGGACCTCAAATTATTCGTCCCTATCCGAGAAGACAAGAGTATCTAATCATATCTTGATATAGATGGGCAGCATATTCTTCTCACTTGTTTTAAGACCTTGAGTGTTGGTCCGGCCGGGGCTCGAACCCTCGACCTCCCGCACAACAGTCCAGCGATCTATTCATTGAGCTAATTGAATGCAAACCACCAATAGTACTTGCTCTCACTAGGCAGGTTATAGAGAAACTTGTTAGAACGGTTTGTGCATAGAATCGTTGATTGCCCCCTAGAACGTCTACGTCGTATTATAAAAAAAAAGTTATTGCGTTACGCTGCTTCACCATTTTCCATTAATTCCACTAATTTTTTTATCTACAGAAGAAATTAAAGAAAAATAATAATAAATAAATGAATAACTAAGATAAAAAGGCATTACCTGCGGGACATGTTTTGCACATGCCATTGCTATAGGTACCAGCCGCGCAAAAGGAGCAGTTCTTACATTTGAACCACCCTTTATTAGGATGACAATCCTCACATGTGAAGCTCGAATGTTCAAGAGACTTTAAAAATTGGCCATTCGCTGCGCCTTCGTCGGTCAGAATTATAAAGAACGATTCAGAAGGAGCACAAATGCTGAAAATAAAAAAAAAAAATATATATATATATATATATATATATATATATATAGTTGGGTTTCATATGGGGTTATTGGCTTCCCCTACCCTGTCACCTTGAGAATTAAGTTTACCGGGAGACCACGTCTCCGATCACGTAAATCACATCTTTGATTGCCGTGTTGCCAGCATGGTTGTCCTGATAGTGTAGTGGTCATCACACCTGACTAATAACAGGGGGATGTGGGTTCAGATCCCACTCAGGGAAAATATTCTTTTGAAACATCTATTCTATTTAAGTATGATTACTTGGGGTGTACATGGTCAGGGTTTCCCTTGTATAAAGAATTTATATATATGTAACAGTTTTGGATCATTAATAATCTTAATGTAATGAAAGTCGGTCGCAAGCCTTAAGGGAACCGAATAGACCAACGAGAAACACATCAATAATGAGCCTTTTTCAAGAAGTTTACGCTTTACACAGCCTTAGAAACTCCAAGAGCATAAATTTCCTTATTTATACAAAATATACATAAAAAAATAATAGAACTCGAACCGCCTGCACGTCAAAGAGGGTCCCAATGGGAATAACTGTCAACCGTCGAATGGCCAAAATAATATATAGATTTAGCCAAGCCTAAAAGCGGAGCTCCCAATTTCGTAATAACGTAAAAGATGTGCATTTTCCAAGACTCGTCTGAGACACCCCTCCCTTCGTTTTGATAGTCTTCCCTACCCTACCCGTGCAATCTGAAGGCGCGCTCATACATACGTACGCTCGGTAAGTCACGTGAAAACCAAACCAAATGAGGTTGGCCATATTCCATGGGTATGG
The DNA here is from genome assembly GCF_964205215.1 of Stylophora pistillata. Classification (NCBI taxonomy): domain Eukaryota; kingdom Metazoa; phylum Cnidaria; class Anthozoa; order Scleractinia; family Pocilloporidae; genus Stylophora; species Stylophora pistillata. The sequence goes on from NC_142522.1 coordinate 41,645,752, forward strand.
GGCTCTGCCCCACGCGCGCGAAGCGGAGACCTGCTATTAACCGTCAACCGTCAAAAACGCAATATTTTTCCCGCCAGCCGTCAAATAAACAAGTCAATGTTAGCCGTCAAATGTCTCAGATATCCTTAGTTAATAAATAACGATTGTCTTAATTGAGGTCAAGTTCTCTTCTGATATACCACAATAATATATTTATTTAAGTCTTCTAACTTCTAGTCGCGAGTAAAACTGGCCAGAGACGTCACCGACTGCCGGTGTGGAAATTTATCCGGTGTCCTAAAACGTTAGTCATTCATTAATAAAAAGAGTTATGAATCAAAAGTTTTTTACAAATACGTGGTTATGAAAAATTATTTCCAAATTCGCGTGTTTAGTTCCTTTTGCGAACCACATTCCAAAAAAATTTACCGTCAACCGTCAAATGAGCTATAATTTAATCGTCAACCGTCCAAAGGGCTGAATCGGTTAATCAGCATCAACTTGACATCCCCCTGCCCATTGAGATCCCCCTTAAAGAATATTTGATATTTGTTTTGTCTTTTAACTGTTGTGTTGTCCATAAAATCCCTCGTAGAGACTAAATAAGCGCAATGTCTTAGATTGCCCTACCTTTCAGGACTCGAGATAATCAGAGCGTGCGTTACATTAGCTACAAACATAACTAGGGAAATGGTATAAAAGACCGTCACCATTTCATTTCTTTAATCAGACCAGAACATTTTTAGTATAACTAAAGCATATCAGTTACTTACATACGAGCAGTGTAGTTTCCTGGAATAAATCCCTCGAGAATTTTGCAAGAAACTGCGCTGGAAACGAAATGTACATTGTTTTCAAAGTTAGGTTAGATAAAATTTTGAGAAAGATAAGTTTTATTCAGTCACTGACCTAGGTATTTTCAGAGGAAAGAGTGGTTGTGGTTAAAGTCGAGTCTATGACCACCATAACACTAGTTCAATGTTTTTTTCACCACGTTGAGGGACTTACGCTTTACAAAGCCCTAACACAAGCTTCAATACCTGTCTATAATATTCATCTGAAATGAAATAAGACTTGGGAAATTGAAAGCCTTCCCAAAGAAACATATTGGGAAAGCCATAAAATATTTTAATTCTTGAAAAATTAAAAGAGAAATTCATAGAATGAACAACTGAAAAGCCAGTGCCACAGAGAGAGAGAGAGAGAGAGAGAGAGAGAGAGAGAGAGAGAGAGAGAGAGAGAGAGAGAGAGAGAGAGAGAGAGAGGGAGAGAGAGAGAGAGAGAGAGAGAGAGAGAGAGAGAGAGAGAGAGAGAGAGAGAGAGAGAGAGAGAGAGAGAGAGAGAGAGAGAGAGAGAGAGAGAGAGAGAGAGAGAGAGAGAGAGAGAGAGAGAGAGAGAGAGAGAGAGAGAGAGAGAGAGAGAGAGAGAGAGAGAGAGGGAGAGAGAGAGAGAGAGAGAGAGAGAGAGAGAGAGAGAGAGAGAGAGAGAGAGAGAGAGAGAGAGAGAGAGAGAGAGAGAGAGAGAGAGAGAGAGACACACACACACACACACCACAGGATCACTCAGTTTCTGGGCAACCAGTCGATTTTAAATCGTCACGATTTATAAGTCACTCGATAAACGATTTAAAGCGAGACTCGTTTGTTTGTGAATAGAAACGAGACTCGTTTAGGAACGAGACTCGTTTTTAGAAACGAGACTCGTTTTTAGAAACGAGACTCGTTTTTAGAAACGAGACTCGTTTTTAGAAACGAGACTCGTTTGTAGAAACGACATTTTTAAAAACGAGACTCGTTTGACGAAACGAGAGTCGTTTTGCGAAAGAATACTCGTGTGCCAAACTTTGCTCTTGGCGCATGCGCGGATGTATATATTTTTTTTTCCAGGGTAAAGTTTTAGGTTCAAGATAAGCTGGGATTTTGCTGCAATATGTTTAAGGTAATCTCTATTTTCTTTTTCTTGGGATTATAAAGTGCAGGGAAGGCCTTAACCGATATTTTTATAGAGCTTCTAGCATGAATTTCAGCACATAAAGTAGCACTAATTAATTAACTAATTAATTAATTAATTGAATCGGATCCTATCCCATTACTAAAGTTACTTCATCTTTCCACAACAAGAGGGAAACCAGAAATTAAAACCATGAAAGATGTACATTTTGATAAATAAAAATTAAATGCTGAAACTTCGTATTCATTATGCAAGGAATATTTCATCATATTTTGCTGTTTTAGACTTTTTTTTCCCTTTAAGTAGACGCATAGCTGCTTCAACTTGGGCTTTCTATATCGCACATCTGGAGTTATCTTTAGGAGACTGCCCTGTTGCCATTGTTACTGTCGTTACGAAATTTTTTCATTTCCAATCATGAATAAGTCTACTTGTTTTTATTTTTGCCTGCTGGAGTGTAATGAATGTTGTTATGGTACTAGACAATAATCAAAATAATAGGAGTAGGTTCCTACAGGTGCTAAAGGTTGAAATTGAAGGGCTTTTCAATGACTTTGCCAAGTTTTAGATAAATTGAAGGACCTCTTTTGGAAAGGTTTGCATAAGAAAGTTTAAAAATTATTTAACATTATTTCTCAGCTTTTCTATTAAAGTACTGCAATTTTTTACTTGAAAATTGTTGAGAAAAAGCATTGCAAAAATCAAGTTCTAGTCCTCAAATTCAAGTACTTTCAAGACCTTGAATTTGTAATTTTTGAATTCAAGCATCTTCAAAGACTTTCAAGGCTTTTATGAACTATGAGTAGGTAATGTACTTGCCTTTAACTGCAAGGAGAAGGGAATTTTTTATCTATTATTGATATCGAATCAAAGTTTGTTGCAAAATGTTCACCCAAGGGGAGTTTTCACAAATCAGTTGATTGAAGCAATATTACTTTTCAATAGTTCATGTTGTTTTTAATAGAAAAATGTCTGAATATTGAATATCGCTGATGGCCACAACAAGAGAAGTTGTACTATTTACAGTTTTAGTATATTCAATTAGAGGGATTTGACTTTCATTAGATACCAAGAGGCAATACACATATTTTGACCTTTTAGTGGGTTAAAAATACATGTCATAAAAAAAGAACTGAAAACCTCATTGAAAACCCTGTGCATTCATTATTATATCTTACAAGATTTTCAAGAACTGATTTGCTATTAACTGAATCAGACATTGTTCCTTCACTGTAATCACTTTTAGGATCTAAACTTACTTAATTTAATTCAGATGGTTCTTATTATCTCCCTTTTTTTTTTCCATGCTACAATAACTATTTTGCATAAGTCAGCCAGTACATGTCGATGATTTTTTATTAATATTCAAGATTTATTTATTTAACACATGATAAATATCATTGGTTTGCATTTCTGTGAATTCCCATCCCAGTCATCAACTGTGGAAGAGAAACAAATACAAAGAGTTAGGTGTGAATTTTGAGTGAAAGTCAATTTAAGATGACAGGCATGGGTAATAGAAAGATGAAACAATCTTCAACTAAAAAAGGCCTTCTAGATGGATGATTTGACTTCCAAGAGACAAGAAGGAACTCTAGGCCAAAAATGATAAATAAGGTAAACACAGAAATGGCAGTGATTATAACCATGGCAAGGAAGGGAATTAAAGAAAAAGGAGAGGAAGTTATGAACTAAATCAACTAACTTGTAAGAGAAAGGGCTGACAACTTGGCGTTTAGTATTCTGGTTATTTCCTTTTTTTTTTTTGGGGGGGGGGGGGGGGGAGGAAAGGTGGGGCATGTTACCTTAAAATTCCACAATAGGATTTAAATCATTCACACCTACCACCTCTATTCATTCACAGGTTCATTGTTACAATGTAAAGATCCATTACTTGACATCAGAAAGTTGTACTGGGGAAAAAAAGAGCAAAAAACAAGTGGGAGTATGTCTTTCTAATGACAGAAAGACATACTCCCACTACAACTAACCCTATTTCAGAAAATTTGGCTGAAATAATTTTTTATTATAGCAATACCAAACATCTCAGTGAGTCAACCAGACTCGTTCTCAGCGAGAAAACTAGACTTATTCTCAGCGAGCCAACCAGACTTATTCTCAGCGAGCCAACCAGAATTATTCTCAGCGAGCCAACCAGACTCATTCTCAGCGAGCCAACCAGACTTATTCTCAGCGAGCCAACCAGACTTATTCTCAGCGAGCCAACCAGACTTATTCTCAGCGAGCCAACCAGACTTATTCTCAGCGAGCCAACCAGACTTATTCTCAGCGAGCCAACCAGAATTATTCTCAGCGAGCCAACCAGACTCATTCTCAGCGAGCCAACCAGACTTATTCTCAGCGAGCCAACCAGACTTATTCTCAGCGAGCCAACCAGACTTATTCTCAGCGAGCCAACCAGACTTATTCTCAGCAAGCCAACCAGAATTATTCTCAGCGAGCCAACCAGACTTGTTCTCAGCGAGCCAACCAGAATTATTCTCAGCGAGTCAACCAGACTTCTTCTCAATGAGCCAGACTTACAAAGTCCAGTATCCTCAGCAAGTCAAAGCCCAGTATCCTCAGCGAGTCAAAGACCAGTATCCTCAGCGAGTCAAAGACCAGTATCCTCAGCGAGTCAAAGACCAGTATCCTCAGCGAGTCAAAGACCAGTATCCTCAGCGAGTCAAAGACCAGTATCCTCAGCGAGTCAAAGCCCAGTATCCTCAGCCAGTCAAAGACCAGTATCCTCAGCGAGTCAAAGCCCAGTATGCTCAGCGAGTCAAAGCCCAGTGTCCTCAGCGAGTCAAAGTCCAGTATCCTCAGCGAGTCAAAGACCAGTATCCTCAGCGAGTCAAAGACCAGTATCCTCAGCGAGTCAAAGACCAGTATCCTCAGCGAGTCAAAGACCAGTATCCTCAGCGAGTCAAAGACCAGTATCCTCAGTGAGTCAAAGACCAGTATCCTCAGTGAGTCAAAGACCAGTATCCTCAGCAAGTCTAAGAGCAGTATCCTAAACAAGCTAAAAAGAAAGCATTTAATTTGGGGCCAGTCAAGGTATATGGATCCTCCACAAGTGATAGCTTTAGATTTGCAGCAAATTTAATTCCATTAAACACTATGAGTCTTAGTATTATAAGCAAGTTGAACTATAGATACAAAATAAGGGACAATCATACTAACCTTTGGAATAAAGCTCCAGGGGAATTGTCCAAATTTCTGTAAAAGAACAAATATGTTAGCCAAGTCACTGGTACCACTAAATGAGGAAAAAATCTAAATGAGAGTGAAAAGGAACCATTGAGTGCTGTATAATTTTTTAAATATCACCCTGAACTTTAATCAAGTGGAAACTATTTTAAGAAGTTGATTCTGTTTGCTTTACTTGCCTTTCATAAAAAAATAGCTGTTGATAATGGGTGCATAAATACTCCTTTTCTGAATTTTAACCTTGATTTCAATGTTTCCCATCAGCGGAGAGAGTGATCTCAGGATAAACAATGTTCTTCCTATTTTAAAATTTATAAATGAACTCTTAACATATTTCCAAGGTTGTGATAATTCCACTACCTAATTGACTTGGCAATTACCTGGTTTTTGATAATACATTTTTTACTAAGCCAAGTCATCTCCTACCTCTCCTGGGCTGGATATTCAAGCTCTTCCCCTTTATAACTTGGTTATGCAATATGGTTAAATTACTACAGATTGCTAAAATTTCTGTGCCTTTTCTCCTGAGCGAATAAATACGAAATGGAAAGTACAGAAACATATCTGCCTTCTGAGTTGTTTCAATTCTTCATAATGCATGAGATAAATGAATGAAGATCCATCAAAATCATAACCTCCACGCATCATGGCTAATGTGGCATTACATTTCTATTTTTCTTTCCTTTTACTTCATCTGGTAATTTGTCTTTCAAATGGCTCTAACCAAATGATAAAGTTCAGTGGTTGAGATTCTGAACTTGCATCCATTGTTTGGACCTCACAATGAATTACAATAATTTATAAACAATATTTGGCAAATGAAAAGGTCAACTTTTGGTTTCACCGAGGAACAGCATACGTAGATCACTGTACTTAATTCTCACCTTGAAAAAAATAAGGGGCCACCCTTACACTCGTTTTTCAAGTGAATAACCTTTTCACAGGGTCAAAACATTGAGCCCTACTGACTAAGATTGACCTAATATTATGGAAATAACAAGAAAAGGCCTTGAATCAGTTAGGAGCTTTCTTTTTAAATTGTTTATTGAATAAGAAATGTGGAGACAAATAATACCGCAAACAATGCATAATGATAGTTGCTTGGTCACGCCAGTTACTTATTAAAATTAGCTTTAATTTTTAATCCAAGAAAAAGGTAATCTTCGGAACGAACCAACATGACAGGGTTAAAAATCGATATTTTGACGTACTTGGTTAAAGTAGTTGATTAGCTTCTTCGTGTCCTAGAAAAATTCGGCGTTGTAACTGGGCCAGACTCCAAATCAACGTAAATTAAGAACGTATCCTCGTTTGCAAGTGAACTCAGTTCAAGGTCAGATCATGGGTCATCTTTACTTTCGGAACGTAGTGACACAGATTTCACTGGGAACTTTATAAAGAAAAATTTCCCAAATCCTTAGAGGAGCTGCGTTCGTTTTTGGATCCATCTCAAACCTCCAGTAAACAAGCCTGATTGTAAATAGTTATTGAATAATGAAACGCTGGGGCCAAATTTATTTAAACATGGAATTGTTTCGCGTAATTCCGCCCAAAAACCCTTTGGCTATTGGACAGGAGGGTAATCAAAACCTTTGCTTGGCATGTATGATACTGTAATAAGAATACGTGGCACTAGCTTACTTGTAACATAAGTTGAACTGTGAACTTATAAAATTCAGCTGAATTTAGTCACGTACTTACCCGACTCTCGACTCTTGCCTTGTAAACAACGTAGCAACCGGTATCATTTCAAAAGCATAGATGTGTCATCATGTAACAGAAATGGATTGTTTATGTGATGTATTCCACTACATTCTCGTTAAGCAACTTCTAAAACGACTGCCATTCTCGACACACGCGTACCATTGTGGCTGTAGCTGCTGGTTTCCTCTCTAAGCCATAACTAAGTCTAAGCTGTCACATCAAGTTGGAACACGCTGTGCTTGTTAAAAATTAAAAAAAACATCGAAGGGAGAAAAAGATAAGGCTGAAGGCGTGAACGAAGCCAGTAAATCTAAGATGTAAAATTACGACCTTGATGGCAAAGTAAAAATTTGAATGACATTGCGCTTGATTCAAGGACCTTTGCCGGCGTGGGAAAGTTCAATCTCGAGCCTGGGGGCATCTTGGCGTTTGTCAGCGGTATGACCTCAGGGAGAATGGGTTACCATAAGCGCCCAGCCTCAAATAAGCGCCCAGCCTCAAATAAGCGCCCAGCCTCAAATAAGCGCCCAGCCTCAAATAAGCGCCCAGCCTCAAATAAGCGCCCAGCCTCAAATAAGCGCCCAACCTGAAAGCCCAAAAATTAAGGTTACCTCCTACCTTCGCGGATGTCCTTCGGGAGAAAATTCGTACGCGCGCTAGTTGGAAGAAAACCCTAACAAACTAGACATCAAAACAAAGGTTAATAAATGCAATTTACGATAGAAATATAATTTCGGCGATTTTTTCACTTAGGAAGTGTCAGGAGCCGGAAAGGCGTGAAACGACCGAGTGTTTTTCTATTGAATTTATCAGGTATCGGATCCCGCGGCACGAGAAAAATGGCTGCCTAGTCTCATTCACAAGGTATCAATCAACAAAAATGTGTCAGGCTTTTCCAATATTCTGATTGGTTGTCTGGATATTCGCATCTAAAGTTAGAGTAGCGAAAAATATGCGAAGCGTTTTGCGTAAATGGACACCACGTAAAAATTATTTAAAAGATCAAAATTTCCTGACACACTTTTGTTCGTCATCATCCCGGGAATGTTTTGGCAAAATTTCACGAAAATTGGTCAAATCTACATACCTTATAAATTCGTTCAAAGTGGATGTATTCCTCTCAAAATCAAATACGAGATTTTAGCTCCCAAAGGTTTGTAAACAACTTGCGCCACACCAGGAGATTAGGGAGTTAAAGCAAATCACTACGGCTGGCGCTGCTACGGCTACCGGAAGTAAAATTGTCCAGAAACGAGTCATTGCGCATGTCAGTGGTACCCATCCAGCAGTAGCGGGAAATCCTTCTACGCGAGTGGGAAGGTTTCGGCGTAGTCTGTGGTACGTGAACTTATCTCGCTTCTTTCTTCGCTGTATACATTCTCCTGAGCAATTTTAACTATTGAAATACACTTAACATCTTTAAAAATAGCTTATCGGGAATATTTATCAAGCTTGCTGTCCCTTACCGAGTGAATCTGCCTTTATTTTTGCAGCCGGGTTTGTCGAAGGATCGAAGCAGTGTGCACATGGAGAACGCAGCGAACGCAAGGAGAAATGCGTTAGTAGAAAGTCTAACTTTTCCTTTTAAAAACCTCAAAGACTACTTGAAATTCAAAAAGCTGAAGCCGAGGAATGACGAGGGTTACGAGGGACCGTGTAGAAACTTTGCTTTGGTGTTTATAAGCTCCAAACTGGCAATTTTACAACACGTAAGCTTAAATATTTGAATTCACTCATTTACTGTGCACAGGATCGCTTAAAATTTTTTTTTCCAAACGTTGGAATCCCTTGTCCCTTTGAACGAAGTCATTTTGAGTTTTTAGACGTGCAAAAACTAACGCGAAGACGCTTAATTTATTGGTTTTAAACTTCTCAGCCGTACTAGGTTTGTAGTTCGCGTTGCTTAAAGTTGAATTTTTGCGGGCTACGGCGACGTACTCTCCCCAAGCCTCGTCAACCACTATAGCCGTAGCAGCGCCAGCCGTAGTGATTTGCTTAAACTCCCTATTATCTCGCCTCCTGAAACCGCAAACCAATGAGAAAGACGAGACCCGCCGTCAATGACAATGGATCAAGATTGTCCCGGGAAAAGTATCGTGTAGCAGTCTTTTTTTTTTTTTTTCTCGCCCTGTTGATCGTTTTGTAATGGACAAAGTCGGCGAAGAGAAAACCCTCGGCAGAAAGGGTAAATCTGTCGCATTCTTCTTTTTCTCCATCGGTTTCGTCAGATTCCAACGAAGAATCTTGTTTACAACCTTCTGTGGTGTTGACTTTAATTTTTCCGCTCTTTGCCCCAAGGATAATTGAATGCTGTCGATCTTCAGTGGATGCCAAGCTTGTCGACGGCTCCTGGCCAAACCAAGAACCTTTGTCGCTTTGTTTTGTTTTGTTTTTTCTTTTTTTTTGACAAAATGCTGCCATCTCTCTCTTCTTTGGACCTTTTTCTCTTTTTCTTTACCCAAGGACTCTTCTCTAATTTTGAGTTTTGTGTTATATCCACGAGAAAAGACTTTCTACGAGCAGATTACTTCCACGTATGAAATTTGTCAAGGGCGCGATGTAATATTCCTCCTAATATTCGAATATTCCCCCGGGGGGTTCGCCCATTTACGAGATTATGACACCTTCCTGATTTATTAACTTTTATTCGAAAATACTTTTTTTTAAATAAGTCGGACGCTTTTTGAAATTTTTAATTTTTTTTCTTTTGCAAACACTAGTTAAAAAGTGTAACTTCAATCTAGTCCCAAAACAAATTAGCCTCTGAAGGTAGGAAGTAACCTTAAATAAGCGCGCTTAATAATGATAAATAATAATAGTAATAACAATAATAATAATGGTCTCTATTGATTCAAAACAGAAAAATACAGTCCTAATGTTACAAGCAATTTGAGTTAAAAGAGTTAAAAGGTTAATAATTCCACAAAATTAAATTTACCACTTGATTACAGTTAAAAATTGTCATATAGGTTATGTCTAAAAAGTTAAACGACCAACGAATGTATTTTTAAAACGTTTACTTTTGATGCTTGTTCTGGTGCCAGACGTAGTCCGTAAGTTGTAGCTGCAGGCCTTTACAAGCGGAATAAAAAGCGACAGGGGTGATTGGCGGCCTTAGAAACCTTTTTAAAAATACTGCTGCTTCTGTAAAATTGATCGTAAATTGTGATTTCTTGTAATAAAATTCCGTTTCCAACGATCGAAAAAAACATTGTAGTGGGGTGAGGTCGGAGTCTGATGCTCCATATGGGCATATGTGAAATCGGGGAAGTACTAAGGAATCGAAAAGAAAGTCTATTTGTACCTGCTTATACTCCTCTTTACGTAGACATCTAAGGACATAGAGGCATTTAAAGTGCACCTACACCCAAAAAATTTTTTTTCGCTTAACGAAGTAAGCTTATTTTTTTGAGTATTTCTGCGAAAAAATTTTTTTATTTGCTCAAATCTTCAATTTTCTATGCCCAGTCAAAATACGGAAAATCGGCCGCCATCTTGCCCCACGACCGAGTTTAAAGAGGAATGGCTCTAGTGGGTAATGTGACGTCAAATCGAGAACACGAAAGTCTGCATTTCACACATTTTCACTTGTTTGGGAAGGTTGTAGTAGATAATTGTCCGAAAATATGCCGACTAAGTGTGTTGTAGAAGGATGTAGCAACGTGCGAAATTTGCAAGAGGGTATCGCGCTTCATACATTCTTCATACAACACACCTAGTCGGCATATTTCGGACAATATCGACGACAATCTTCCCAAACAAGTGAAAATGTGTGAGATGCAGACTTTCGTGTTCTCGATTTGACGTCACATTACCCGCTAGAGCCATTCTTCTTTAAACTCGGTCGTGGGGCAAGATGGCGGCCGATTTTCCGTATTTTGACTGGGCATAGAAAATTAAAGATTTGAGCAAATTAAAAAATTTTTGCACAGAAATACTCCAAAAAATAAGCTTATTTCGTTAAGCGAAAAAAAAATTTTGGGTTTAGGTGCACTTTAACATGTGTATTGAACCTACAATCACTCTGAAAGGTGACACCTAGAATGCTCACATAAGTACAACTAGGGATCCCTAACACAGGAGGGTACAATTCATGATTGCCTTTCAAGGACTGTAAGCTCCTTACATTTGCTGGGGTTAAATAACATTCCATTTTTTCTATCCACTCTAAGAAATGTTTGACCAATGTCTCAGACATGTCTTTAACTTTGTAAACAGGAGCAATGATATTTCAGTGAAACAGCAGCATACTAGAATAACACTGGCAGGGTATCTAAATAGATCTCTAGATCATTTATAAAAATATGGAATAGTTAGTGTCCGCTTACGCTACCTTGAGTAGTACCTTGATTCAATAATTTTCAATCAGAAGAAATATTATTGTAGCAAATTCTTTGGTTTCTACCTTTCAAAACACACGGGTATAGTTTAATTATATATGGATTTAATTGGAGATTTCTCAACTTTCTTGTGAGCAAGAACCAGAATACGGCAATTGAATTTTTTTTATTGGTTGATTGAAAAGGTGATGGACTCAACACAGAAAGTGTGTTTTTCTGAAGGGATCGATCGATGTTTTAACAGTTTTTTTTTTTTTGTCTTAATCAAATTTTTCCATTGTAAACTCCCAAACTGCCACTCGATGCGTGGAAAACATCCAACCAAAGCCACTGCACAAAGCAATGACGGGAAGATGTTTTTCATGAAACGATGGATTGCTGTTGTTCCTGCCAAAGACGTACAAGTAGATATAAGTCATTTCATTAACTTGTTTGGAATAAAAAGTAGAAAAGAAGAGATTGTAGAGCCGGTGCAAGCGAGCGGATATGTAAATGTAGAAAAGTAAGATGTCAGAATAGCATGAAATAACAAATTCAAAAAAAGAAAGTCTGTGATCATGATCAGCATCAAAGGAGAAATCGAGATGTTTTTCTTGATATGTAAAGAAAATCGCGAAAAATGGTTGTATGTTTGAAAACACAGAAATGAGGTGCGTCGCCATTCAAAGCCTTTCTCAGGCCACACTTTCAGCATCTGCTTACACTTAAAAGTAAACCGTTCTGAAAATCCATCACACCCACGTCTAGGGTAATCCGAGAAGAAACTTCAGATGTTAATACAGAGGGTTTCCTTTCATATTTATATATGAATCTTAAGCTGGCCTGTACTTCTGTGATGCACTTCACCCAAATATTAGTAAGATGTCATGGCCTCCGAAACCTACCGAGCTATGTGATAGTGCAGTCAAACTTTCAGAAGAACTAGATGCGTTTCTATACTCTAAACTGGCAACACACACACACATCTCGGCGGAATATTCTGATCGCGTGCGGCGCCTTGTTACCTCTTTTGGCCAGGACATTATTTAAGGAGTTACGGCAGGAGTACAAAAACCACCCAAGCAAATACTGTTACCGTATGCCGAACAATGTTCAACTTATCCAGATGCCACACCGATTGGGGCATGAGATCGGTCCTTTGCCTGAAACTATCAAGCCATATATCAAAGCAACACTCCCGTGGGGTATTATAAATAGATTGGAGGAGACCCTTTCTGGTGCAGGAACCAAAAAGCCAGTGGCTAGGATGGATTTAACATTTCTGTCCTTAATGAGGTTCAACTATCTCACTGGCTGTCAACAGGTATCTCCCGAGTATCGATGTGCCTGCTAATGACATGGCTACCGTTCACAAGGTTCTAGTGCAGTCTCTCAAGGTAAAGAACACGCTCAACTTAAAGAGCATCGGCTTCGTCATTGACTTAACACTGTATGCAAAGGCAAGCGAGGGACAATGGAAACAAAGCGCAAAATTGAAAGATATGGTTATGAAAATGGAAGTATTCCACACAGCATGCACCATGTTGTCCAACACTGGCAAACGCTTCCAGGATGCTGGCTTGCGGGAACTGTGTGTAGAGTGTGATGTGATAGCAGAAGGTTCTATTGCAGAAGTTCTAAAGGGACTTACTCGTGTATGAAGCCCGATACTGATAAATCCCTTGATTCCACTATTCCTGGTAAGTGGAAAAATTTTCTTTACAGAATTTTAAAAAATTAAAAATGAAAAAATGAAGCTGTAAACCTATTTGTTTCTGTACTTCTAAACATAGCAAACTTTACATAAAGTAACAAGAAATCACCTTTATAAAGTTATGTTTTTATAGACTCATGCATAATACAAATTTAACTGCCAACTGCAAGAAGAAAAAAAATCAAGGCCTTTCCCTTTAACTTTAAAGATGACAAGGACATGGGAGGGCAAAGACATGACATTGAAGAGAGGAAAACTTTAAGTGAGGGTAAGATTTAACAAACAAAATTCATTAAGTTTCATGGCTGAAGAATTTCTCCAGTTTTCTAATTTGCTCAAAGCATTCCAAAATGGGAAATTCAGGCCAATCCCGCATGACCAAAAACCTATAAACAACTGACGACAACAATTTCTTCTTACTATCCTCACAGAACCAGAAAGGAAGAAAAAGAAGACCCGAAAGAGAAGAAAGAAGAAAAATAATGAATCTCAGCAAGAAGGAAACGAAAAACCTAGTTAAAGTGTAAATGAAGTTATTAATAAGTGCAAAAATTATCATGCAATGTCTTCTATATTGAAATAGCCTTAACTTTTCTTTCAATACCTGTCAAAAAGTTATCTTTGCAAATGTGATGAGAATAAATGATATAAAGTTTTCCAATATGTATTAGTCGACTGTAATCGGGCCAGATGGTATTATTTGACAACATTTTCCAGAGGCAAAGAGGTCAACGAGCTATAATTATATGCAACTGATAACAAAAGTTTTTGTTTCAGTCATTATGGTCATTATGCACTTATCAGCGGCCGTCCCAGGGGGGGAGAGGGTGACCCCGGGGAACCCCTGGGCATTTGCAAAGGAATTTCCTAAGCCCCCTAACCAACAATAACATTGTTCAATATAAAGCTACCAATGCCCTTCCCCTGGGGACAAAGAAGTATGCTCTACTAACTCAAACAATGTAATGCTCCAAAAGAATGTTATTTGCCACAAACTAAAACTTACTTCAGCTTGTGTTTACTATACAGGGCTATACAGGGCTCAAAGTTAAAAACATCCTATGTGGCTTTTTGCCGGCGACTAACTGGAAAAAGTAGTAGTAGTAGTAGTAGTTTTTTTACATCTGTAGGTATCAATGGTAATAGCCAGTCACCATGGTAAGGATCTTTTATTCTCAAGATGGCGGCAATGGTAAAAATCCAGTGGGTGTTTTCCCATGTGTCTCGTCTCGGAGGTGCAAATGCACTTCAATGCAAAATTGGCGACGAAAGTCTATTCCCCCGTATGACCCCAGGGTCGACCCCCAGGATGGCAGCTGCTAGGTACATAATTATTAATCTCGTTATCTGTTTCTTAAAAATTCACAAACAATCACTAAATCAAAGCTCTCTTTCTTAAAAATATCCTTACCGAAGCAATCTCATCTCTGTAATAATCTAGAAAATTTTCCTAAACATAAACATGTCAGAGCATTTTTTCATAGCGAATTAGATTTGTCATTTTGATTTGCGTTTATTTTGATGAGATCCCTGAGATAAAAGATAGTTTACGACGAAAAAATTCATTTTAAGAAAGAAATGATCATGTACTTTTAGATCATGTATTCTATGAATACAGTTTTCATAAATTACTCGGGCTTTCCGAAGGAAACGCCCGAAATAAATTCGGCTTTTTTTTTTTCAATTTCAACCTTTGGCATCTGTAAGAACCTACTGCTATATAGTAATATATTTTTTTGATTATTGTCTAGTACCATAACAACATTCATTACACTCTAGCAGGCAAAAATAAAAACAAGTAGACTTATCCATGATTGGAAATGACAAAATTGCGTAACGACAGCACAAATGGCAATAGGGCAGTCTCCTAAAGATAACTCCAGATGTGCGATAGAGAAAGCCCAAGTTCAAACAGCTATGCGTCTGCTTGAAGGGAAAAAAAGTCTAAAACAGCAAAATATGATGAAATATTCCTTGCATAATGAATATGAAGTTTCTGCATTTAATTTTTATTTATCAAAATGTACATCTTTCATGGTTTTAATTTCTGGTTTCCCTCTTGTTGTGGAAAAATGAAGTAACCTTAGTAATGGGATAGGATCCGATTCAAGCTTTGAACTTAATTCGACACAAATATCCAGTGCTACTTTATCTGCTGAAATTTATGCCAGAAGCTCTATAAAAATATCGGTTTAGGCCTTCCCTGCACTTTGTAATCCCAAGAAAAAGAAAATAGAGATTACCTTAACAAATTGCAGCAAAATCCCAGCTTATCTTGAACCTAAAACTTTACCCTGGAAAAAAAACTATACTTCTGCGCATGCGCCAAGAGCAAAGTTTGGCACACGAGCCTTCTTTCGCAAAACGACTCTCGTTTTGTCAAACGAGTCTCGTTTCTAAAAACGAGTCTCGTTTCTACAAACGAGTCTCGTTTCTACAAACGAGTCTCGTTTCTACAAACGAGTCTCGTTTCTATAAACGAGTCTCGTTTCTATTCACAAACAAACGAGTCTCGCTTTAAATCGTTTATCGAGTGACTTATAAATCGTGACGATTTAAAATCGACTCGTTGCCCAGAAACTGTGAGTGATCCCACACCACACCACACACACACACACACACACACACACACACACACACACACACACACACACACACACACACACACACACACACAAATCATTGTAACAAATCTATCGTAAGAGTATAAATTTTTATTTTTCACATTTTCATGTCCGATGTCATATCGGCAAACATTTCAAGTGGCAGCATTGTCAATGGGTTGTCAAAAATCGTCCTGAAACAGAAAGAAGAGTTTAACATATATCAATTACACCAAGAAGTTCCTATATAAGAGAAAAAGAGCAAGATAATGAAGAGTTTGTTTTTAATTTCGCGATTATAATGTATTATAATAGCTAACCAACTGAGGGCTAGATTTCTATATCAATAATTAAATAACTGATTTGTCGGTCGACGGAATTCTATCCTGTCTGCATTGCAAGTTTTATTAGATTCAGCTAAGGGGGTTTGATTTGGGATAGGTAATACCGGTGCAATGGAACAAATATTTTTAAAATAGTAGAACGTCGATTTAACAACTTACAATGTTTGAAGGTGAGATAATCCATAAAAGGGGTTACCATTTATTTGCTTGATCTTGTTGCTGTGAAGAAACCTGGGAATGGTAAAGCATACAACAGGTTGAATCACTAACACTCTATTTAGTTTCGTGTTCACTTTTTCTGTACATATCTCAGCAGTTTTTAAATAATCTATCAAACTGGAAGATTCTTATCAATTGGAAAATGTTTTTCATCAGTTAAAGAAGGCAACATTTACTAAGCTGACAGTCCTTGTCCATCGTTTTTATGTCACTTTTAAACATGAATGGGAAGATAACTATTTACGTCAATTAACGTGGATTTTGTACACTAAGTACTTCCCTGTGATTTATTGCCCCTTGAAAAAATTGCTTCCTTCGCACAATTTTAAAAATTCCCTCATAAGATGGGGTAAAAGAATATATCTAACGATTATAAGGATCCTTTTGACGAAAGTAAAATTCGAATTACTCTTGGAATGAGATTTAAGGAGAAAGTAACCGTTAAAAACTGTTACATAACAAGGATATAAACATAAAAGTTTGAGAAGAAAATGCATATCAAATTATCGTATCCTTTCAAATCAAAGGAACGGAACTTTTCTCTAATGGTAGAGTTCATCGGGTATAGCCTCAGTACATAAAAGAGGAGCTCATTTCCCACGGCCATGGACCACAAATAATAAAATACCCTTCCTAATTCTAGGCTACTCACAAGATTCTTAAAGTAGTAGCATTAGCAAACGCATTATCAGGGATTACTCTCAGGTTGTTGCCCATCAATCCTCTGTTATGGATAAAAGAAGAAATACATGGCTGCTCTTAGGCTCATAAGTTTTAACCAGCTTGTAGTATGGCAGTATCAAGTTTACGAAGTGAATTCTCCTTTTACTTTCCAAGATTATTTGTGCCACTAGCTGAAGAGGTTCAGATCTCACTAGTTGTGAAATAAGCTGTATATATTTGCTATATAGCTCAGAACTTTTTTCCTATGATTAACATATACCTTTGTGCGATACATGTACAAGATATTTGTACCATGAACCTAGTGCAATGTTCGAGCTCTCACGAACCCTTCCAAAACTTCCTTTATTAGACACATTTTAAGAGAGCACAAGAAATCACCTTCTCAGCATGCCTGAGACTGTTTAAGAACTTACTGAATTAAATCTATAAAATCTAAATGTAAATTATATATATATATAGGAGAAGTAGTGTGGTACACGAAGATGGACAACTTCGAGCGAAGGAAGACATATACTCAATAAAAAGTCTAAAAAGTTTAATAAAAAACGTTTCGGTCCGAGACCATCAGTTGTAATATAATGACTTCAAAATTTTTAAGTCATTGTATTTAAGTTGGGCTTAGTTGGGTTTCATATGGGATTATAGGCTTCCCCTACCCGGTCACCTTGAAAAGTTAAATTTTCCGGGAGACCACGTCCCTGATCACGTAAATCACATCTTTCATTGACGTGTTGCCAGCATGGTTTTCCTGATAGTGTAGTGGTAGTGACTAGTAACAGGAGGGACGTGGGTTCAAATCCCGCTCAGGGCAAATTTTATTTTCAATCATTTATTCTATTTTTAAGTATGATTACTTGGGGTGTACAGGGTCAGGGATTCCCTCGCATACCAAAACATATGTATATATATATATATATATATATATATATATATATATATATATATATATATGCAATAAAAATATCACCCATGGACGGTAATGAAAGATAAAATATAAGATTTAAGACTATAAACAACTCCGTGCGTAAGTATTATTTTTATGAAAATTTTAAAACTTACAGGACTTGTAGATTTGACAGTCCAGTAAATGTGCTAGAGGTGATGTCTGTGATGTTGTTAAAATTTAAAAGCCTTTCAGAAAAGCAAGAAGAAAAAGAAAAAGGGAAGAAACATTAATTCCTTACAAATTCATCTGAGCACGTGCCTATTCCCACTACTAAGCGTCAAAAATATCGTTGAGTTGCGATTCTCATTGAACAACGACGATTAGATCTCATTGGATCTCTACATGTGTGTCTTTTAATTCTTCCAAGCTTTAGCCATAGACTTATTCTACCTTCCCACTGTATACGTTGTTCTATAAGAATACATTCTCCTATGTTCGCTTCATGAAACAATCACTGGTGAAATATAGACCCCTGTGGTCTGACCTCTAGTAAACGACAAATTCCCTAAAGCGACTACTTAGACGTAACATTTCGGGAGGTTGTTTACGGGAGGTTTGACTGTAGTTTTATTCAGTAACTACTAACTCATCGACCACCTGCACAATGCTGCATTATTTTTAAACAACCCTGCTTAATCCATCTTACCAAAGCAATTCCTTATAATTAAAGGTTACCTCTTAATCAGATTAGACTAGAGATCTTGGATAGGCGTACGGTACTTCATTTCCTAGAGTCATTGTATTACAGTAAGAAAAAATAACTGTTTTAACTTACAAGACTAATAAGTTCTTGCATCCAGTGAAAACCCCATCTGCTATGTGTTGTAGTTTGTTGAAGGAAAAAGACCTGAAGCGAACATTTCAAAGCTTTTTTCTCTTTCGAAAGTGAATAATGATGACAATGATAATATTACTACTAAAAGGGATAATGATATCTATCGTAATATTAAGAATATAAGTTGTAACGATGCCGACGACTTTATCAAAGCATTTCCACTTGAATGCAACATCGGCTTTAAGTTGTCTGTGATTTAGGTATTAAGAGTACCTATTTCAAGCATGGAATTAAAAATTCAGGTAAGTAATAGGTAAGTAAGAGCAAAGACAAACACTTATCACATGCACTGTAAGGACTCTCGACCAATATTTCAGGCATCGATATTTCGACCGACTATCGACCGACTATCGACCGACTATCGACCGACTATCGACCGACTTTCGACCGACTATCGACCGCCTATCGACCCACTATTGAACGACTATCGAACATCTATCGACCGACTATCGACTGACTATCGAGCGACTATTGACCAAGGGTCGACCGCCTATCGCTGAGGGTCGACTGATGTATCGAATAGATAATTGCAGAAGATTTCATTGTAAAATCTCTCAGAAACTTACTTACACCAGTTTCAAAATAGATTAGAACTATAATTCCTTATTCATATGAGTAAAACATTAGGGAGATTTGATGCACTCATGAGATTATCTTGGAAAATGCTCTCACAATAGGTGTATTGGAAGATGACCTAAACCACGAGTCTTGATTCGTTTCAGTGAGATTCTTTCGCCATTCCGCGTCAAATTTCTTCTTGGAACGTTCTCCCAAGAGATATAATACAGGCTGAAAGCTCTCATAATTTTAAAAACAAGCTTTATCATCATCAACTTAATAAATTTTAAACTAGAACCATCTTTTGATTAACGCCTAGATTTTTGAAGGATGGAATTGTATTTTATGTTTTTATTTAGCATTTTCTATTTCTGTTTGGTAGTTTCAATATAGGACTAAAGTCTTATCTCCCTTTTCAAGATGTTTTTCAATAGTTCTTTAACTTATTATTAATTATTAATTAATTATTAGTAATTAATTACGCTAGCCTCTTAACTCCCTTTTCAAGATTTGTTCCTGTAATAAGCTTTTTTACATCTTGAATAAAGTTAGTATCTATGTATGTATATATTTATGTTTTCTTTTTTTCTTTTTCCCCCATGGAATTTTCTGCCTTTTATTTTTCTCCATTCACATCCTATTGTTAAAAGCAGAGAGTTAGCAAAGATTTCCATGTTGAAACCGAGATCAGGGCAAGATTACGCGAATGAAATTCAAGGACTAGGATGTTTAACTACAAGAAACCCATCGAGAGTCATATATGCTGACATGTAATAACTGGTGATTCACATTTTGGCAGGCCAAAGAATTCCGTTCGAAGATGCGTTTTTTTTATATATAACTCGCATGCATTTCAATATTTTTTTTACGAAAGCTTTTCTTGGAAACTTTCGTTAAAATTATAAGATCGGCCCTTGAGGGTTTATTTTATCCTCAAGTGCAAATATGATTCGAGTTTTGAGGGCCAAAACCTCAGCAATTCTTGGATTAAAAACCCCCAACACTCAATTGAGAGTGATTCTTTTTGTCTATATTTTAAGAAAGGGAGCTTTGTTGAGCTTACAGACCAAGCAGCATTGGTGAGCATTGGAGGTCGTCCTTATGAAGCTTTTCGATGTGATTCTTGGAGAGCAACCTGAAACACAATAAAAGTATTTTTCACAGCGAGATTGAATGTTTGCTTAAGTAATATCTGTACACTCCTTACCTTAATATGCATTCAGTTAAACCAACGGTTTTAATTTAGCTGTCCAACCTTGCGATCATGAGGCTCCCATATTAAAGAACTCCATGCGTGTGACATGCTTCAGATTCCTCTCATCGTATCATTTAGATTTGTGCTTTTTTTCTCTAGCTAATAACGTAAAGAGTCACGTCAAATTGATTTAGCACACAGTGCCTTTTGTAAACTTTGAAGGAATATCGGATTTTTAATTCTGGTTGGTCAACTCTATCTCACCCTCAAATTCACCCTCTTCCCTTTTCTCGTGAGGTGTGGAGACTTTCCTTGGAACTGAAAAAGGCTGCAGGTTTGGATTTGAATGAAAGAGTCAAATGCAGATGACACTCCGGTGTTTAGTGCAGCACTAAACCCGAGAACAATCCCAACTTACACAAATCCAGGCAATTTAAGTCGAGGTAGATCGGGCACAGTTCTCAGCTGATTGTCATCTAAGTGGCTAAAACGTAAATCCAAATAACATACTAGTGAAAGCTGGAATATAATATCAATCAATTTTCCACAATACAAGAAGATAAAATAAAAGTGTCTTCATTGGATATTCGAAACAATGATATCGTGAAATATTTGGTTTAGCAGTCAAATTTCCTTTTAAGTAACTTCAAAGCAATGGATGATGAAATAGGCAAACACATCTACAACAAAGCAACCAATAGAAGATTTAAAATAAAATTGGGGTTGAGACTTATCTCAACGCGAGTCATTCAAATTGAGTGCGGCGCCACTTGTCTTAGCCATGCGGCACCTAAGAATTAGCTAGTCATATGGTTCAAGACATTTAGCCATGGCTCTTGTTCTAATTCACTATGCATACGTAAGCATTGTTATTTCAATGAACATGTCATTTCTTACTTACAATTCAAGAAGGCTCGTGAAGCGCTTGAATGTTCCATCCTCTATTGTTCTAATTTGATTTCCATCTAGGCGCCTGTGTTAAATAAGTGAAACTTGTGTAAACGATATCTATCAAGGGAATTTTACAAAGCGCGTAAGAAACTAGCTCATCAAAAATATATACAAAGACTGCAGGTTCTTAGAAGAGGTTTATTTTGTGAAACGTTGCGTTGATGGACTATACTGAGGATTTTGCTAGTCCGACTACAACGCAAGATAATTTGATGGAGCAACCGGAAAATTTTAGTCCTATACTCGATTACGAATCCGTACAAAACAGTTACAAACACATAATTTTTTAAGTGCAGATTTTCTGAAGTAAAGAAAATTTGGTAAAAACCACAATGAAAGAGATGCTTCCTTGCCATTTCAGTATATGTTGGGTAACATGTGCTCTACAATGTATCATTCTAACCAGGACACTCAACTACATTGAAGAATAAAAAGTTTAATAGTCTATAAAAGCCACTCCACAGTTGAACTGATTACAAGAACTTTTACAACAAAGACAGAATTTCTTTTGAGAACTATTTACTGAAATTTATACATCCGTGCTTTAAATATTAAAAATAGGATATGGCGTATCTGACAGCGATTTTTCTGAGAATCTTTTTTACAAATGTATATGCAGACATTACCATAGAGATGATAATCCAAAAGGACTAAAAAAAAATCATGTTACATTATACCATGTCACTTAAGCAAATCTTTGGAAATTTCCATGGACACTTCTGGATCGATTAGAACGTTACTGAACATTCACATTTTACTATGTCCATAGAAGATCTATGGAAATTTCCATATACATGTCAGGATCAATTATAGCCGTACATCTTAAATTTTGCTGTGTTATGGAAGGTCTATGGAAATTTCCATGCACATGTGTAGATCGACTGGAGCTGAACATATTACATTATACCATGTTAATAGAAGGTCTATGGAAATTTCCACCACGTCAGGATCAATTATAACCGTACATCGTTAATTTTGCTGTGTTAATGGAAGGTCTATGGAAATTTCCATGCACATGTGTAGATTGATTAGAGCTGAACATCCTTACATTATACCATCTTAATGGAAGGTCTATGAAAATTTCCATGCACATGTCTTGATAGATTACAGCTGAATATCTTACATTATACCATGTTAATGGAAGGTCTATGGAAATTTCCATGCACATGTCTAGATCGATTAGAGCTGATCATCTTACATTTTACCATGTTAGTAGAAGGTCTACGAAAATTTTCATGCACGTGTGAGTCGATTGCAACTGAATATCTAAGATATGTCATTTTATCATACAGAAGATCTATGGAAATTTCCATGCACATTGTTTGGATCGATCATGACTGAAAAATTCTTTCATTTGAGCCATGTTGCTGGAATATCCATGGAAATTTCCATGCACATTGTGTGAATTGATCATAGCGGAACATCTTAAATCTTGCCATGTCAATCGAAGATCTATGGAAATTTCCATGCACAAGTGTGAATTGATTATAACTGAAAATCTTATATTTTACCATTCTACTGGAAGATCTATGGAAATTTCCATTCACAAGTGTGAATCGATTATAACTGAAAATCTTATATTTTGACAATCTACTTTCCAAATTCTGACCTGAACCGTTGATGCTCAAGCTTCTCTGTATCTGGAATGACATAATCTGGGGGGACATCAACATTTATTTCTGCATCAGCCTGACATAAATAAAGAAAAGCAAGCTTAAAAAACTGTAGCAAAAACGCTTATTCCAGCAATTTAATATTTGAAGGACATGAACCAGACAGTAGAGAATGAAATGACCTCAACAATAAATAAGCTTCTAATTCAAGTAACTTACAGCTGTAATAACATCAAGCTGTAACAGAGATCAGTTTGTGATTTTTCTAATAGTACTTGTCATTGTTACTAATATTATTGTTATTTACAATTATTATTATCATTATTGGTCTTGTATAATGCTAAGAATTAAAATGTAAGATCATCACACTCCATCTGAGCAAAACAGATATCTTCAGTGCATGAACAGAGTATAATTGTTAATGGAAAGTATTGTTGAGATTTTTGTTTCTATTTATTCTCCATTGTACAGCAGATATTTCCACTTACTTTCACTACAGTTAACCACTGTTCTCAGTGAATGAGGGTTTACCGGTTTCCAGTTTTCCTTTTTGTCACTCCCCCAGTGAAATGGGCAACATCCCCTCCTTCACAGCAAAAACATGCTCAACCTCGGCAGCCTTTGGAGTTGGGGTGTAACAACTCTCAAAGGAGGTCACAAGCTCTATCAATTAACAAGAGAAAACATTTTAAGATATTGTATCCATCCATATTGTCAGGAGAGGATAAACATCAATCAATTGAAGGATTAAAATATAACTACATGACCGTCTCAATAGTTATACAAATCTACTCTGCTCCTCTTGAATTTTATATATATTTTTTATTACAAAACTGTAATTAGTTAACTATAGATTTTCTCTTAGTTAACTAATTAATATATACACTACTGTAAATAGCTCCTAGTCTTTTTTCCTTTTTAGTGTCCCCAAATTAGTAAGGGATTTTTCCCTAGCTTAGGATGGCTCTTCATGCAATGACAATTTCAATAAAGTTTTACTACTGCTACCACTATTACTACTGCTGCTGCTACTACTGCTGCTACTGAGGCTGCTGCTGCTGCTGCTACTGAGGCTGCTGCTGCAGCTACTGAGGCTGCTGCTGCTGCTACTGCTGCTGCTACTACTGCTGCTACTGAGGCTGCTGCTGCTGCTGCTGCTGCTGCTGCTGCTGCTGCTGCTACTACTACTACTACTCATTTTCCAAGCTAGAAGTTTACTGATTGCATTCCTCCTAACAGTACCTATAGAGGTTCTTGTGTCCTTCTTTACCAAAAATTCAGAAAGCCTGTAAGACACAATTTAATATGACTATCAGTTAACAACAACATTTAGTATTTTGAAGCTGCCAATTAAGCATCCCAGCAGTGAAACTTTGACTAAAATCGGCAGCATTAATAAGATGGTTCTGCAATGTAACTATTCTCAAAGAGAGTTTTCCTCTCAACTGAATTCAATGAAAATGAAACTCTGATTCTTACTTGTTAAACATCTGGTCAGCAGATTCATGAGTGTGTCCAAATTTAATTTTACCTATAAAGACAAAAGTTAGATTTGAAGGAATTTTTTGTTCATGAATCACGTTATAAAAGGAATGGTTACAAATTCGTTTTATTTAATTTACTCTGATTTATACACGGCTTTCAAAAATGGCGGTACAGTACTCTTGTTCGCTGGAGGACTGGAGACGAGAAACATGGAAGTGAGGCATCAAAGGCCAAACAACAGCGTTCTCTTCAGCGTGGCTGTAATTATTACTGTTTTTTTGTGTCTTTTTATCTTCTTTCCATCGTGAAAATACTGAGAAATGACATCTAATATCAGCTTAAGCGAAGATGACATTCCTGGTGCTTCCCTAAAAGGTCGAAATGCTTCAGAATTAAAAAACGATGAACTAAAATTTTGGTTGAAATGTAGAGGAGACTCTGGGAAAGGACTTAAAACAAAAGCAGAACTTGTGAAAAGGTAAGATACACGAAGAGGTCGATCAGTGAACTAGTATGCCTGCCTCCTGAAAATCAAGTTCTAGCTTCACTCTTCAATGTAGTTGATGTAAGTTCAATCAAAACAGTTCAATATTTTTTACAGAGTCGAAGAATTCATCAAGAATGGTAAAGACAAACAAATCGTGGATCCCGATCCAAATCAACTGTACACGCGAAGAAAACTTTCTTTGACCAAGTCTACTTCTAGTAATTGTTCCAACGAGCCTCGAGTACGATCGGTAAAATATCCTGAAGAAAACTGGGGTACTTCTTTAGAGAAAATGCCACTGTTTACAAAGGCTGAAATGGACGAGCACATTGTAAATTCTGGTAAAAAAATCGCGAACAAAGAGAGCACAAGCGTTCCAACCAACTTGAGGAAAGCACAGACTTTTCTTCAAGATGAGTATCTTCACGAAATTATAACAACAAGTGATCAACGAGGGTTCTATTTTAAAGCCAAATGCTCTCACGGTTTTAAAAAGAGTGATGCCCCTCATGACCTTAAGCTTGCAATATGCATTATATCTGGTAAAGTGTTGCATGCATTTTGTAGTTGTGTCGCAGGCACCGTTGGATATTGCAATCACATCTTAGCTTTAATGCTAAAACTTTGCAAGTATACTTTGTATGACTGTAAGTCGACGAAGGATCTTTGTAAAGATAAAGATGAGACTGAAGGTCTAGCTTGTACTTCAGAACTACAAAAATGGCACAGAAAGGGAGGAGGCTCTAACATTTCACCACAGCCCATCTCCAGTGTGATAGTAAATAAAACTAAATGTGAAACTAGTTCTACTAGAACTTCTAAAGATGGAGGAGTGAAGTCACTTCTTTATGAAGCAAGGATAAGTGCAGTATGTCATGAAGAAAAAATTGAACAATTCAAGCAAGATTTGAGTAAAATTTATGCAAACATTGGACTATCTCAAATGGCATCAGATACTAGACAACACAACATGGTGGACACCAAATTTGGTAAATGCCCAATAGGTTCCTTTGGATCCTATCAGCTTTTATTTATTGAATCTAATTTTTCAGCCAAAGCTGACTTGAGTTCAGTGCCACGTAGGATTGAAGCACTCAATTGTGAACAATTTCCAAGATTTCCCCACATTGAAGAGGAACATATGAATATTCCAGATACACTTTCCACTGAAGAACAACAATTTATCACATCTCTTACAAAGGATGAAAATGAAATCAATGACATTGAAGTTAACACCAGGGCCCAGGCTGATTGTGAGGAATGGAACAAACAGCGATGTCATTGTTTTACTGCATCTAAATTTCATCTGATCAGCCACAGAAAAAGAAACCACAATACATTGGCAGAAACATTGATACATCCAAAGAAGTTTTCCAACAGAGCTGTAGAGCATGGAAGAAATTTTGAGCCGGTCGCATTAATGGAGTATCAAAAATACATGAAAAATGCTAGAACCCCAGTTAAAGTTTTTCCCTCTGGATTTGTAATTTGGAAATCTCACCCTATTCTTGGTGCCAGTCCTGATGCAAAAGTTATTCATCCTGGCTGTTTAGAAACTTTTGGTCTAGCTGAAGTGAAATGCCCTTATAAGGTAGCCAATGTAGCTCCAATTGATGCTTGCTCTGATCCAAAGTTTTGTATGGAAAAAACAGGCACAGATACCTGCCAACTAAAGAAAAATCATGAATACTATGCACAAGTACAAGGGCAGATGGGTGTTACAGGCTGTAGATGGTGTGATTTTATATTCTACACAAGAAAAGGCATATATATACAAAGAGTGGCTTTTGATGCAGATTTTTGGAACAAATTAAGACAGGAACTCACATCATATTATTTTAACAACTTTATTAAGTATGCTATTGAAGAAGCATCTACAAACAACAACAGTGAAGTAAATGAAAATACTTCTAATGAGTGAGTAGTTTTAACATTAACCAGCAACTTGTGACTTAAATCTCTTTACACTGAGTTGTATATAACTAAGTTATAACTATATGGTTACATAATAGCAGAAATATTGTACCATATAGTGATTTAAATGAATTAAATTTGAAACAAATGGTTGCAGTTATTTATAATAAATATTTTATTATCATTATTAAATTTGTAAATTGTAACAATGTTTA
The DNA here is from genome assembly GCF_964205215.1 of Stylophora pistillata. Classification (NCBI taxonomy): domain Eukaryota; kingdom Metazoa; phylum Cnidaria; class Anthozoa; order Scleractinia; family Pocilloporidae; genus Stylophora; species Stylophora pistillata. The sequence goes on from NC_142522.1 coordinate 41,672,677, forward strand.
AAATAATTTTGTTATATTAGAAACTGTAATTATTCCTTTTAAAATGTAATTTTAAGGTGCTTCAATGATTTATTTTGTTAAACTGAAATGATGTTGGGTTGTATATTGCACAGAAATGCACAAACAGCCCACATTTGATTTGCCAGGCCAATCTGATGAAGAGGGACAACACCATCTCATATGTGAAAGTTCTTAATCTTGTTAATTGCCCGCTCAACGTGGATGCGAAGACTGGCAATTTCTTGTGTTGCCACAACATCTTCTGCAGCCATCTGGTCTGAACCACCAAGAAATGGAGGCAGTTTCACATGCACACCTTGAGGTAACATTAGGTCATCAATGGTAAATCCTTTATCGGCCATAACAAGATCTTTGTCATCAAATGGCAAGTCCAGAAAGCCACTGCGAACAACAATTTCTCTGTCAGATATTGAGCCAGTGTAAAGCTCACTCACAAAAATCATTGCACCGCCTGGTGAGATGCCAGTTAAACCTTTCAGTGTTGTGTGATTTTTGTAATTGCTAAATAGTTCCCCATTAAGCTGTAAACTGCTTGGCATTTGGCATTGTACCTCAGTGCAGTCAATAATAACCCTTGTTGCTGAGTATTTTGCTTTATAAGCTTCTGGCATAGTGTTGTCAATTACTGTTCTTGAGTGCCATATATTAATCTGAGCAAATTTAAGGTACATAAAATTGACCCAGGATATAACAACTCGGCTTACTGTTAATAATGAAATAAGAAACAGATTACTCAGGTGCTCTTCAGCAAAGCCTTGTCTTAGACGACACATCACTAAGAAAAACTCATCAATTGCCTTAAGAGCTCTTGGTCGTCCTTTTTCTGATTTACTGTAGTGTTCGTTGTCGTAAATATCAAGTAAAGGTTCCTTGGTATGTAAAGATGTCCAGTACCTAATGTTTTGACCATATTCGCCAGGATCAAGGAAGTCAAATACTGTTTTAAACACCTCAAAGTCAGGAAATCCGGTGTAAAAGCTGATCGACGATGAGTTGGAACGAAATCTATCAACATTGAATAGTTTAGCTTTCAGTGCATGTCTGTTTCATAAGTTTATCAATCTCGGCTTTCAAACCAGCAATCTCTTTTTCCATTATTCCAATTAAATCGTTATGTTCTGTTTGAGATTCTTTGTCTTCGAATACTTTGTCTTCAGTCTGAGTTGTATTTTCAATGACCGAAGTCTCGTCCGTTTGAGTTGATATTTCTTGGTATGGTGGCTGTTCAATCGATTCCAAATTGTCTTCATTCTCGCTAACAGCCTCTGAGATATCGTCAAAACCTGTTGCTACTAAATGTCTGAATGGCGGGGGCTTTCGTTTACGAGGAGACGTGCGCCACGAAAATACTGAAGGAACGACTCCAGGTTTGAGATTTATCTTACTTCCACCTAGCGATCTCTGAAAGTCCTCCGTTTTAAAATGCCTCGAGCATACCTTAGTGGATTTACTTATCTGAAAGTTTTTCCCTTCATTTCTCCTGATTGCATGACTCCACTGTTTTCGTAGAGATTTATCAGTAAGGAAAATAAAATAAGAAATTTTTTTACCCTCTTCAAGATAGCCTTTCTTGGTGCAGCCGGGAACACAGCAGTGCGTAGGCATTGTTTCGACGAAAAAATTTGCCCAGAAATAATCACCATTTCCCAATCAATCGAAATCTTGAGTTGTTCACATTGTGATTCAGTTTTTCAGCGTGGATTTTTTCAAATTCGAAGCGTTATGAAGGATGTACTAATAAAACTTCCAAACTTTGAGAAGTTGATCGCGCTACACGTGAAAGATATTTGTTTTGATCAGGCCTTTGATGCCTCGTTTCGATGCACTCGTTACCAGTTTTCCAACTCCGGTCGCACTGTGCCGCCATTTTTGAAAGCCGTCTATGATTTAGACTATATACGAGAAGAAACTTGTTGGTGCAACTAAAGGACAACATAAGATGTACTGTACTTTTCATTTAGTTTGGCGTGCATCCATAGCCAATCAAGTACGATTTACCTTGTTTGCAGCGAGTTATTTCCCTGAAGATTCCTACGTATCATGCACATCTCTGCGAGATCCACGGCTTCTAAGCAATTCTCAGTACATCCAGATTTTGTTGCCTTAAATATACAGAAACCCACAGAATTGATGAATATTTCGTAACTTTGAGTCGATATTAGCCTAAATCTCAGACGGTCTGAATCCAGTTTCTCAAATATCCGTCAAAATCACGAGGGCGCCTTGTATCGTCAGAGAACCAGGCTAAATGATCGCCTTCGTGCCTTCACCTTGAGGTAAAGGACTGTAACTCGTAAACAACAAAACAGCGAACGGCGGAAACAAATCACCCAAGCAGTCTCTTTTCCTCTCTCTACAAAAAACGACCAAAACGTTTACTCTTCCCCACTTCTTCTGCTCTATATGGCATAGCCAGCAACAAAATAATATCGATTGATTGTTTTTTTTTTAAGTCGTTACGCTGTTGGCTGTTTTGGTGTTTACGTCCACTCTGTAATGGCTATTTCGAACCCAGTCTCTCTAATAAACGACACTAATAGTTTATACGTTGCGCTACAGTCGAATGTAATTCAGACGAAATTAATTCAAGGTCGCACAAGCAATTAAATTCGACGATAGCGCGACGTCTAAGACGAATTAAATTCGTCTGGTAAATTAAATTCGTCCTTGACGTTTTATCCGTCTTGGTAAGACGGATAAAACATCGATAACGCGTCTTCAGTTTTAACGTCGCACCGAGAGTCGCGTATAATGAAATGCATGCATTTACTTGATGTATTTCAATTTATTTCAAAATGACACCTCTGACCAGAGGCACTGCATTTGGGAAGAGAAATAAATTCGGTTCAAACTGATTTCGACGCATAAAACCACGCCACGATTTACGTTGACGGAACGACGAATTAGTCTGAATTAAATTCGACCGTAGCGCGACGTATAAACTAGGCCTAAGGAATGCGTTACGATATGTCACTGCGGGAGTTCGTGATACTTCCTATCTAATTACCACAATTATCGCTTTGGATTTTAGAGCCTTTCCTTCTTTCAAAGAAGCAGCATGACACTTCTCGCCATCGCAACCTCCAGGTTTTTTCACTTTGTGAACTTTTCCTACGACAGATACGTCTCTCTTTGTTTACTAGGTTAGAAATATCAACTTATCCTTTTTTTAATTTGGTTAAGATGACAACTAAAAAGTATGATGAAACTTTCAAAATTGCAGACAATGTGTCTTTGTCAGATATTTTCAAATCAAAACTTGAAATATCTAACATTATGAGGTCAGGCATTCCTTCGACCTTGCCCGTACATAATACAGGCTTAAAATGAATGACTAAATGACAAAAATTACGTAAACTCGGCCCTTCTGTTACAATTCTTGTTTACATAAAAAAATTTATCAATACATCGAAATGAAAACTGCCTTTTTTATTGATCCTCTAATTTCCCAATAGACGGTAGTTTATAGATTAGGGCGTCAAGATTGTTCCACTATCCTAGTTGCTGTATTGTGGATTTATGACGCTCCATTTTGCAGTGCAAATCCAGCTCACTAATACGTGTTCTTCACAATGTTCACAGTAAGCCTTTTTTACTTGCTTTGGATGCGCCGCCCAAAGCCCGATTGAATTCCCGGTCTTCCTCTACGTCTAAAGTCGGAAACTTGTCAAATTCTTTCAAAATGGGGCAAAACCTCCTGGACTGATCTTCAACTTTGATGAAATGAAGTTTTAGTTCTCTCATTTTTTCGCGTTTCCGGCGTTGGGTTTTTGAGGTCAGTTCGTTCCTATCTCGTTTTTCACTTTGGATAAGTCGGAAAAATTAACTTTTGGAATACACTGATATCCTTTTTTTTTTCAGCCACGTCCACGATTTTAGCATCATTTTAAACACTGGAGGAAAAACACTTGGAGGAGCTCTTAATTGCTTTTTGGCTGCGTGAATAGGTATTGAATTGTGCGGACGGTATAAGCTGGTAAACAGTTTTCCGGCTATTCATAACGAGATCTGTTACTTTGAGAACATCAAAGAATTCCTCTACTTTTCCCCCTATATCAACGGCAGTGTTTCTGAATTGAGAATTATTATCCTCAAACAGAAAGAAAAATGTTCTGTTTTTGAAGTTAGGGAAGAGCTGATTAGAAATTTACCTTCAAGGTTGCCGCTTTGCGCCTTGTTACCGCTGAAGCTTTCATTTTCAGAAAGGACCACATTGTCATCGTCCTCACAACCTGCAGCGCTAGAAGTTTCTACTTCTTACTCTTTGGAAGCTCTGTGCACAGGCGAGAGTGGTGTTTCAGCTCTTGAAGAGTCTAACGATTCGGTACTCGATCGAGGCTTCCCTTTTCCGTTTAGCAGGCGTGCTTGCTAAGAGAGGTTGAAATACCTCCACGGCTGACTCTTCTATTCTCGTAGCTCGGCTCTCAAAGCTTTCTTCAGTAACTGATGTTTCTACCAAAGGCTCCTCGGCGAGACTTGAAGGAATCGAAAGTGACAGTGGCTCTTCTGCAACCGAACTAGAGTAATCCATAATATCCATAGCCGTTCATGTATTCCTATTTAAGTTTGAAAAAACTAACAGTTTCCTCAACAGCGTGATGCGGCTGTCGGAAATTTGAAAACTCCTACGTCATCGGGCATACAAAAGAATTTCTTATGGGGTGTGCATATTAACCAATAAACAAACGATACGGCTTAAATGATCTCAAATCAAAATGGTGGTCGCACATTCTTCAGGGTTCATGCAGGTCAGCTATTTGACAAGCCGGGCTCAAAAAACTCAGTGAGTGAAAAGATAAGGGAACAACACGTGGTAGAGGGTCCTCGCTTCCTTACTCGAAAGAAGGAAAAAGGGAAAAGCGGCACTATTCCGACAGAAAGAGGTACTTCGCGAAAACAGAAAACGGAGAGGTGCGCCGGCACACTGCATCATTACAATAAATCATCCATTCTAACGCAGGATGGCACTGATCCTGGGTCTGTTGTTCACATGAAGCCTGCGAGTGAAGATCGAAGGAAACTCAAGGTACGTTTCGTTTCGAGAATTCTGAAAAATTTAAGCTTCAGTCAGAAGAAAAGAGAATTTGCCCTGAGAAAGATCATTTTGAGTTTGTACGAGATAAGGATCATTTTATATCGTGCAATAGAAAAATAAGTTTGGAGGAAAAAGTGTTCTTGTCTCTTAGATTAGCTGCATTTGATTTGGCTTCCAAAAAGGTCCTCACTGAGTAAACTTGGCCTGTCTATGGCAATGGATTTCCCTCCTTTCGGCGTTTAGCTTACTCTGACCATTCACTCTCAATTTTTACTACCTTTTACATGAAATTTCCCACACAAATTTAAAGCATTTCGCAATGCGAGCACAATAGCAATCAATCTGTAACACTTTTCAAAAATGCCGCAAGAAAGTTCCGCTTCTGGTCTCCGTTTCCGCTAAACGTGTTTGGACGGAGCCGGCGATGCCACATTTTCAATCGAATTTACTTTTCACACCAATGTAAAAGGTAAAAGATACGGTAAAACGGTTTTTTATGATATTTCAAACGGCATTCATTGTTTCTTAGGTAAAATAAACCTCGGAAAAAGTCTTCTCCCGGACGTTTCAAGTTGTTCTTAAATCCCACCGACGACCTCAATAAACTGTTGTACCGAGAAATTTCTGACATTTCAAGATTTGGAAAACAAGTCAGAAAATTACTAGAAGTAGAATTGTTCCCCACGTCAAGTTATGACAAACGACCTGTAAATAGTTCCTCTACCAGTGGCTGCGAGGAAAATCAAGCCAAAAAAACGGTTAGGTGAAAATGAGTCAAACACTATTTCCGTACAACCAAGTGAACCATTTTCTTTTGATGCTGAGACCTTGTCGATTACGACGTTTACGTCGACAAACGTAAACGTAAGAGCCAGTGTCATTATTGTTGGCACAAATCGAAAAGTGCCACAAATTGGTTTGTGGCTGAGAATGAGGTGGACCTCATGCAGCACATCATAAAGCTTTTCGTGCCTCTAAGAGGGATTGTATTATTGTTTGGAGACTCGTATACTCTAGGTAAGACACAATTATACAAATAAAATGCACTTTTTACAGACATTGACTCCTTTATTTTCTATGCCATAATACAGTTTCTAAATTGCTAAAAGAAGTGAGACAAAATTGCTGACTTGCAGTAACCTGCAGTCAAAACATCTGTAAACAATGCCAATACCTGCAAAAAGTAATAACTTGTTTATCCCTTATTTTTATGTGTTTCAGTGACTTTCTGCCTCAAACTGTCGGTTCAAAGGAACGTGAACTTATTATCCGTATGTAAGGACGAGAAGCCTGTTTCTGGTTTTAGGAAAGAAGCTGTCACGCTGAGCCGTCCAGCATGCAAGCCGGGACCAGGGTCCAAAGATAACGACGAGTGGAGAATTTGTTTAGCAAAACATGAAACAGATACTATTTTGAATATTCGAATGAGTATTACATGAAAATTTCCATAAACTTGTTTTGAAAAGGAATTTTGGACACTATAAACTTGTCACTATAAAATTCCATACACCCATTTTGGGCCAAGAAAGTTTGAAATTATTATAATTTTTTGCGTGTGAAAGGGTATTACATGGATATTTCCACGTACCGGTACCGCTTTGGTCAGGACTGTTTGATAATGTTTGTATACGAGGATAAATATTTCATTGAAATTTCCATAGATCATTTTGGTGAGGCACTATCCGGCACAATGAAATCGTATAAGTATTACATGAAAATTTCCTTGTACCTGTTTAAATTGGTTCTGAATGATTGATACTGTTTGTATACGTAAATGAGTATTACATGGAAATTTCTATGTACCTGTTTTGATTAAGAATGTTTGATACTGTTTTGTATACGCGAGTAAGTATTGCATGTACATGGAAAATTCCATGGACCCGTTTAATGGCCAAAGGTGTTTGAAATTATTTTTTTACACACAAATGGGTATTACATGGAAATTTCCATGTACCCGTTCAATTTTGTTTAATAATGATTGATAATGTTAAGTATACGTGAATGAGTATTACATGGAAATTTCAATTGCCTTTTTGTGTGGCACAGTTGTATTGAAATCATAAATACTGCTGACAAGTTTTCTTCTCTGAAAAATAAATCGACTTTTAAATGGTTTACTTAACCATTCGAGGGATATATGTGCTGTTGTTTGGGCGAGTTATCATAATATTAGGGTACCGTTCACCACTGATAACTGCAAAAGTAGACGCCAACATGCTCATTTTTTACTGTTTAGTAACAAGTTGAAAGAAACCGATTAAAATGTTTTGAAATTAACTGAAACAAATATAAATTGTGATGGCCGATTGAGTCACTGAAATTGTTGATTAAGCCGTAAGTCTTAGTTCATAGACAGCCGCTCGGTGATGTTGGCGATTCTTTGCTTTAACCTTAGTAACTATACCATGGCAAAGTTTGATTTTTTTCCAAATTTCTTACTTCAGAAAATCTGTACTTAAAAAATTACGTGTTTACAACTGTGGATATTGATAAATGCATTAAAATAGATATAGATTTTGACTTAATGGTGTTCATGGAGGCGAGGAATACTGGAGCGCGCATTCGTGGTAAGCGAGTCCCATATTATGTATGCAGTAGCAGATACCAAAATCACGTTCCGGCCGCGCTGTGAAAGTATACGAAGATGAAAAGCAACGTAGATCAAGGGCTGTAACGAAACCTGTCTACAATTAAACCAGCTGAAGAAGCAGGAGTTTTGGAGAAAAATGATGATGAATAGACCAATTCATTTGACCATAAAATGGCGTTACAGAAGGCAAATAAAATCACAAGTAATTGGCAAGTTTGAAGGCTTTTTAATTATTCTCAATAAAATCAAAGGATCTTAAGTGACTTACAGAGTTTGAAGCCCATCAGATGGTCCTTCAAGGGTGGCTATTGATAGGTGCGATAGGAAGTTAACATTCAGGAAACTGCAAGATAACAACAAGTTTTGGCATTGCCAAAAGTAGTCTTTCCTGCATTGAAATGTAGATTTGATTAAGAAATGTTGATTTTTTTTAACATAAGCTGAGCTATAAAAGAAACAACTGTAAGGCGTACAGTTTTTGCTGTAAAGAGTCAAACTTACAGTTTTTTGAGCTTTTCATGGCTTTGAAAGTTCCTCCCTCGATGTTTGTAAGACCACAAGAGGCCAAGAATCTTACAGAATAGAAAATTTGCATGAGCAAGAAGAATTTTATCTGTGGGACACCACAAAAGTATGCAAGCGTAAATTCATGTCACACGAATAAGAGTAGATAACAAATAATTGTCATCGTCCAGCCCCGCTTGCAAAACCCCACGGAAAACCACATTAAGTAAAAACTGACTAGTGCAGGGCTGAACGGGTTGACGTGAGCCGGTCTTGAAAAAGTATTCAGGCCCTGCCGTCCTTACAACGCTCTGCTCCAAAAAACTTAAAGAAAAAAGTTTGAATTAGAAGAGTCGTGTCTTTTAAGGTATATAGTCCATGGACCAAACCCCTAAAATAGGGTTTCTTGTACCAATTTGAGGGTCCAGTGCTATCGTGGATTTTTTAAATCTAAATTTATTGAAGTTTATGAAAATCCACGATATCAACGCTGAATAGATAACTTTTATGGTGAAATGAGCTGAAATTTAAAGGGGATGGGTATCCAGTAGGATAAAAAATCTGGGTATTTTTGCATAATGCTCGACATTAAAAAATTGATATTTTTGTCCCATGATATCCGCACGAAGTGGTTCTTGGATATGTTATGTACATCTATTATACCTTTCTTTCCAGCAAGTGACGTGTGTTTACTTCGTTGCCATGGTAACGAATACCGTATAAACGGTATTTTTCGCCTTTGAGTGCTTGTTTTTACGCTTAGCGAAATCATAAAGTTTGCTTTGTAACTTTGATGTACTCATAATGCCCCAAATTCTGTGTTTCAATTTAATAAGAATTCAAATCATAACATATTACAAGATAAAGTGTTATCCGTGAAATATCGCTTGACAAAAACTGCTATTATATTTAGAAATAGGGAAAAACATCGAAAAATTCGTATCTTTTTACCATTTAGCAGAAGTCAAACTATACTTGGACATTTTATGGTACGTGATTGATTGCTCATTTAAAAAACTATTTAACTGATTTTCTTATCACGGAAATGGTTTCCAAGGAAACAGAATACTTTTCTTGTTTAACCCCATTGCGATATTCGCCGAATATTTTGTATGTCGTTTTTACGAAATAGAATATTATCAGTTATTAAGAGCGTTTACATGAGTCCTCAATTACATCAGATGTAATCTGATTAGCTATAGGCTGTAATGATCTCCCTTAAGTCATTAAGGCAGTCCGCCCTTTATGTACCCATCGCAGAACACCATTCATACTAGTTTCGTACGATTCAAGCATCAGCCTTATCAGAGGATAAAAACATTCTGTTACTTCCAAAAATTAAACCAGCTTACTTTCACCACTTATAGCAAATATCAGGTCTTGTCCTAACGATAGCATAAGGCGATGAGTTCTTGGCGAACAAGATTCCATACCTGAAAAGTTAGTGCTACCCGTCAAGAGTATATAAGAACTTTTTCACTACCTCTGGAATGTTCACGGCATTTTTGGTCAAGTCAGATGGTTTTAGAGGCCATGCAGCTTTGGTATCTTGGGCTTGGATCGCTTCTCTTGGGCTTAAGGCGGTTAATGATATATCGCTAGAGCTGGACGAAATAATATTACTCTTCTCTGTCACTTGCTTGGCCAAATCCAGTCTTGAAAGATCTCTTGGAATAGCAAAAATTCGATTGTTCCCATATACATCTTCAAAATCAATAGCATATCTAAATTCTTTCTCGAGACTTCTTTTGAAATGGGTTCTTGTGGATTCTGGTATTTCCAATTCTCCTTGAGAGTTAACAAAAGTGGTAAACAGGGCATATAATTCGCTCAATCTCACAATCCTAGGATTTTGTAGCAAATGGGTTCTAATGTAGTTGACCAATTTCTCCTACCCCTGCAACTCGGTACGGGGATACTAGATATACTCCTTGTCTTCCTTCTTATCGCCACCTAAAGGGATATTTTGGGTGTAATTGCGATAGCATGACTTATGGTAACATGCTTCAGCAGCCACAAGCTTTCTAGAGACAACAGCCAAGATTCTGTGATCATTTTTCCTACAGCAGCCTTCCTGATTTTTTCATCGACGCGCATATCCACACACTGAATCAGTTTCTCCCTCGTGCGAGAATTCCTGGTGCATTTATCTTTTTCGCAAAAGATACAAACCCACTGATAAATTCTACTAGGATTTTGTTATTCAGAATACATCCTTCCAATACTTCAGAAACTATGGGTAGTAGAGATATTGGTCGATAATTCTATACTTGTTGACGATCGCCTTTTTTGAAAACAGGTACTGTGTTGGCCAGTTTCCATTCCATTGGTATGGTGCCAGAGCTGCGTGATTGATTAAATAAAAGGCAAAGTGAACGTGTAATGACGTCAGCAGTTTTGGGTTGTCGGATGGAAGATCTTCGACTGTCGGTAGAGTCACAATTTGCTCTCTCTTTCGCATCCAATTGAGATAACTTGTCGAGGTTTCTCTTCAGCGTAAATATGCCACGACATTGCCTATGGTAAGTAACTTTAGGTAGTTCTACCTCCAAGAGTTTTGGCGATCTCAAGAATCGGCTCGTAGTTACGAATAGTTGTAGCATTTAAAAGTGTTTTCCAGGATTCGAGGTCCTTTAAGGTTGCCAATTCTCCCGTGTAGTTGCAACAGTGAATCGTCCATTCTTCCTCTCTCCGTTGTCGTTTATCCTGTTCTCTATCATCTATAACTTTTCGTTTGGCTCCTTCGGTTCAAAAGTAGAAATATATAGTACGAAGATATAGTCCGCGATGTAAAGAAACACCGCCGAAAGTATTTATCAACTACATCAGGGGGTTATAAAATAAAATGAGTGGTCTGGCTGCCTTACAGTTCTCAACTTTCTGGCTATTAGCGAGCTCGAATGGCTGACTATTTCATTATCTCCTTTTTGAAATGTGAAAACGACTTAAGAAACAAGAAAATTCGAGCGCGGTATCCTTCATTAGCCCACACTGGGTGCCATAGGCTCCATTATTCAAAGTCCGGAGGGATAGTTTAAAAATGCTCTGACTAGTGAGAGTAAGTTTATTTAATGATCAAACCTCCATTTACCTCTTGAATGATTGTAAGTTTTGGAAATATGTTAACCCTTTATTGCCAAACCTAAAAGCAGCCTTAAGATATTGATAGTCATTTATCAATGTGCAATAATACTTGTTCCTCCTAGTTTCGATTTCTTTGTTAAAAAAATATAAAATAGCGAGAAACAAACACTTGCCTGCCTCAGTTGCAGTCGCCATCTTGAATTTTACCCTTGATGCATTGCAATTACAGGCTCATAATAAATTATTTCTTATGTTGTCGTTTCTTGAAAAATATCGAAATCTAACACAATAAGCTATGAAAAACGCTTCTTTGTTAAATTTTGATAATAATAATAATAATAATAATAATAATAACGAATTTTTATACAGGATTGAAAACCCATCAGTGTATAACATTGTTGTCCTTGGGGTCCTGTCAAAATAATAAATAAATAAATAAAATAAAACTTAACAAGATATAATCATTGATCTTAAGGTCTAGAAAAGCATACAATAAAATAAAATGCTCTGAAAAAGGATACCTATAACCACGTTTAGATCGAATTTTTAACTAAAATAATCTCGCAATTTGTTCTTAAATTTCAGTCTCGAATCTAACGACCTTAGTTCAGCAGGCAGGTTGTTGAAAGTCTTTGCTCCTTGGTAATAGAAGCTCTTTTTACCAAATTCTAAACGTACTTTGGGTAATTTCACTGATATACCGTTATTCCTAGTGGCCTTAGAATGAACCAGTCTTTCGAAGTAGTTCTTAAAGGGTGTGCAAACATTATTCAGGAGACAGTCGAAAACAAACAAACAGCTTTTACGCTTGATCAAATTGTTCACGGATGGGGGATTAAAAGAACTATTGCCAATAACTTTAAAGCCTCGTCGTTCGATGTTCTTTATCATTTCCTTTCCGTAATCCGGAAAGCTAAGACCAAGTGTTCCGCAATAGGTAAAAATAGGTGCGATCATAGTGTTATAGATCGATTCTGCACACTTTTGGTCGATCAAAGGACGAACTGATCGCAAGAGATTAATTCTGGTTGCAGCTTTTTTATAGATTCGGTCAAAATGTGATGCAAGGTTTAGTGATGAGTCAAGGTGAACACCTAAGTACTTATAGGTAGAGGTGTTATTGATGAGTGTCCCATTAACAGAAAGTTTAAGTTCCTTGTCTTGAAGGTTGATTCTTTTAGCTGTTCTAAATAACATAGACTCCGTCTTGTCCTTTTTTAGGTTAATGATCAGTTCGTTGTCTTTAAACCACTCGCACAGGTTATTCATATCCTCGCTAAGGCTTCTCTGTATATTATCAATATCTTTAGAAGAGGTATAGATGACTGAATCGTCGGCATAAGTGATAATCTTCGAGTGTTGAAGCGGTTTATGTACATCGTTGAAAAAGATAATGAATAAGATAGGACCCAGGATACTTCCCTGAGGAACACCTGTGAGAATGGGTTGAGGTTCTGATAGCACGCCTTTATATTGGACAACTTGTGATCTGCAGAAAAGGTAATCAGTGAACCATGCGAGTTCTGTTCCACGAACTCCGTAAGTTGAAAGCTTGCTCAGGAGGCCAGAGTGACTGATGGTGTCAAACGCCTTTGATAGATCGATAAAAACACAGCCTGTCAGGTTACCATTCTCACCTTCTCTTCTGATAACATCGGTTAGATGAGTAACGGCCAGTTCAGTAGAGCGCATGCGACGGAAGCCGTACTGAAAATGAGAAAGTAGACCATTCTGTTCAAAATGAGCCATCAGCTGCTTAAATACCACTTTCTCCAGGATCTTTGACATTGAAGGAAGTATTGAAATAGGCCTATAATTGCCGATTTTGGCCATTGAACCAGATTTAAGAAGTGGTACAATTTTAGCCGCTTTCCAGTCAGTAGGTATAGACCCTGTTGCGAGAGACAGGTTAATTGTATGCGTGAGAGGCTTGGCTATTATATCAGCAGAATCCTTTAACATTCCAGAAGGAAAGTTGTCAAGGCCAGAGGACTTATTTCTCTTAAGGCTCTTTAATGCATTAAAGACAACCTTATCCGAGACTGATCTAAACTCAAAGTTCTCTTGCGGCTGCTGAATGTCTATTGTAAGGGGCCTTTTCCAGACAAAATTACAAAGAGGGAAGATCTTTCTTTTTAGAGATCCCGCAACATCAGTGAAGAATTTGCAGAACGAATTTGCAATAACCTCTTTGTCGGTTTCTACTGCTCCATTAACGAGAAAAGCTGCTCCTGGTTCCTTTGTAGACTTTGTAGGGTATAGTTTTTTAATAGCTGACCAAAATTTGTTAGGTGAACCCACAGTCTCCTCTAAGAGTTCACGGTGATACCTGCTTTTGCAATTTTTTACCATACCGTTAACTTTGTTTCGTTGGCGCTTGTACGAAGACCAGTCAATTTCACGATTTGTCTTTCTCGCTTTTCTCAAAAGCTGATCTTTGGTATTCATTTCTTGCTTTACCTTCTGTGTAAGCCATGGGCAGAGTTTCCCTTTGATCATCTTCTTTATAGCTGGCGCATGCTTATCAATACATTTTTTTCAGAATAGCTTTCAAAAAAGACCATGCTTCATTAACACAGGAGGATTTAAAGACAGGTGTGAGACTATTGGACCGTAAATCATTGCAAAAGAATATAGGATCATAATTAGCATAGTTTCGACAGGTGATGGTTCTTGGCTGGAATTTATGGTTATGCAGCTTCCGGACACAACCAATCATATCATGGTCACTTAAGCCGGCGGGAATGGTTTTAACACTATAAACATTCTGAGGGCGATTTGTGTAAATCACATCTAGCAGTGTTTTTGAATCTTGCGTTACCCTCGTGGGATCCTTGATTAGCTGTTTAAGGCCAAAATACAATAGCATTGCCTTCAGTTCTTTGTTGTCTGAGCTTACCAAATAATTGCAGTTGATATCGCCTGTCAAAATGCATTCTTTGTTTTCAGATGATACAGCAGAAAGCATCGACTCCAGTTTATTTTCAAAATCTGCACAAAGATGCTTTGAAGAACTCGGGGGGCGATAAATAAAACCAATAAGGATACCCTTAGATTTTGGAAATAGAATTTCTATCCAGATGCATTCGATCCCACCGCGCTCCAGGTCTAGTCTTCTATGAAAGGGGACAGAAGAGGAGATATAAACTCCCACACCTCCACCTTTGCCTGTTTTCCTCGGTCTATTAATGAACGTATAGCCATCCAGTTGAACTTGAGCCTCTTCACTGTCCGATAGATGAGTCTCACTCAGGGATATGATGTCTATATGCTTGGAATCATCGATCATTTGGCATAGACTATCCTTGTTCGCCACGAGGCCTCTGATATTTTGATGAATAATTTTAAGCCCATTTTTCGATGACAAATCCCGAAGATCAGACAGGATGTCATGTGAACTAGAGGAGCCAACAGGACCAGGTTGAAGTTGGACATCATTTGCGAGACGAATAAGTAGTAAGGAAAGAGAGGAATTAATCGTAAAACGGCATCCAAGGAGTAGAAGTCTTGAATTCGGCAGCTGGAGATTCTTTGCATGTTGCGAGCTCGGTGACCGATGGTTAAAATGTTGAATTTTCACTGTCGTCAGACCGTGAGAAATGAAGAGAAGAGTATCACCAGATATATCGAGGTCAGGATTAGTCTTGGGAAGGAGTGCACCAGGGAAACAAACGTAGAAATAAAGCAGAATGATCCAGTATCTAAGAGCTCTAAAAACGTGACCGTCCGCCATATTGTCACTTTCGGTCACTTTCGGATACCATAAATAAAGTTTTAACTTCGAAAAATAAGTTCTATAGCACTCTTAAGATTCAACCTAGTTTTCATGCAAAACTGATATTTCAAAGCTTCAAAAATACAAAAAAGCTACCGATTTTAGATTGATATCATGACTTTTTGGAATGACCTTCGGACAAGCTTCAAATCGGTACCACTCTCGACTGGTCCTTCGAATTGGTACACTCGAGTGGTTCTGGCCCATGGACTAATAAGGGTTTTCATGTTCCGTGGCTGCGTGTGCCCGTCTATCGCGTCCTATTTACGTTGAAATTTTCAACAATTATTAGTCTTATGATAAAATGCTTATTGACAGGGTTTAGACGGGCTGAACAGGAAAATATTTGGCTCTTAACTATATTCTCGTTCGGCCCTCCCATTCAATCAAAAAGTACATAATCCATTTTTGTGCATGAACAAATTTCAACACATTCGAGACTCGTCCCCTTCAGAAATATGTCGAGTCTTTTTACTGCTACCTTCCGCATTAGTTCTATAAAGATTGTTGTGGAATTAATTGTGGTAAGATGCGTTCATCAGTTTATTTTTACTGTTGAGATTTTCACTGCGAAGTGCCATCGTTTTTGCTTTTGATTAGACGAACGATGTATTTAGACAGTCATTCGCTTTCAATGTATATGACTTGTGTCAGCCAGTATGAAAAAAACTTAAGGATGTATGAAATAAAATGAACTGTGTTTGACCGATTTGTTATTCCCTTGTTGCAGCCGATGCATCGTTCGTTTTTCTTTTCTGATGCATCGGAACTCGTGAATAAAAATCGTTCCTGAAATAATCTCTATTCGTTAACTTACAATTGCTTGATATTGTTAAAACCAGAGAAAGTGTCCGAAGTTAAGTTAGATCCGATCGGATTTCCATCGAGATCTCTGGAGAGATGATAGAAAGTCACTTTTAGTATATAGATAGCAATGTTGTTTTAGCTAAGATCGCAACGTTCTGACTGCATACTGCTGTTCCTCATCAAGGGAAGGCAGCATTGTCGAGTGGTCTTCGTGTCGGACCTGTAATCTGCCGCTCCTGGGTTCGAGTCCCGCCCTAGCCACTACTCGGATTTGTTTTACGGTAGCCCCGAGTTTCAAATCCTCAACCATGCTTGTAATATAGCCAACTGATTTGCCTTCGGCCAGTTCGGGTTTCTTAACACTGTTATTTTCTATTTGAATTATCTGTTTAGGTTGTTTCGTTGAAAACCTGTAAACTAGCTTCTAGATAAGTGTTTCTCCACTTTAAAACTGTTAATTTTTTTTTCATTTTATTTTATCTAAGCGATGGAATAGGATATTAATTGTTATAAGGCATGAAGTTCGTTGTGATAAAGCGATTTTTATTCGCATGGCACAATCCTTTGTTATCTCGGGTGAAAGCAATGCATTCATCTTCTATCAATTATCTTCCTGCTCATTTTTGTAGAATACAACAGCAATATCGAGAACGTTAACGATAACTACAATAGGCCTATTTTGGGACCTTAAATCGCCTAAAGTCGCCGTAAATCGACTTAACTTGTCTTAAGTCGACTTTACTTGTCTTAAGTCGCTACTGGTTACGCAATGTTTTAAGCGCTCCACTCTTCTTAATTAACCCTATTCACCCCGCTCTAATCATGACTATTGAGTTTATTGCAAGGGGGTTCTGTAAATATTTGTAAGGTTTACGGAAAGACTTATACTAACTTTGCTTTTATCACTTCAGTTAAATAAAATTGCATTAAGTCGCCTTAATCGCACAAAGTCGCCCAAAGTTACGGCAACTAAAGAATGAGCAAGGGAAGTTGCTTTATCTTGAATTCAGTTTCGATGGACATACTTACAAGTACACGGCGCTTTTTATTTCTTTTGAGAACACTTTGAAGGCACTCTGCGAAATGTAGTTGCCCCATAGAAATCTGGGAATTAAAAGTGCTAAATAAGCTACATCAAACTACACGTAGTTAATAAGTTTATTATGAAATAAACACTGACAGTAACGTCTATGTTCTGATTGCTCGTCCTTCTTCTACTCTTTGCCCATGGATGCATGTTGCTGTCGCATGAGCTCATGTTTACAAAATATGGTATCGCCATTATTTTTGTCCTTTCCATGATTAAGAAAGGTTTCTGTATTCCGTGAAATATACCACAGTTTAGCTCATCTTCTATACATAAGGAGAGAGGAGGGGGAGGGAACAGGGACGCTATATTAATGTTGTACCCAAAATTACTGTTCGGAAGCCTTATGAAACCACAATTTCTCATGGCGTACCCTGAATAGATTTGTCACATTTCTTATTTTCCTCAATTCCTTTTCTAGTTTATAATGCTCTGGCTGATATTTTTCATAGTATCTGTCGCAAATTAAAATCGCTATACGCACATTCTTGTTAGATTCTTCAAATTCTGGAGTGCGCTCGGAGGAATATGCTCCAAAAGGTTCCCTCCAAGGTCTCTGACGAGAAAGCAATGCACTATTACGTCCATGAGTTAAAAAATCATGCAGCGTTACGTCTATAAGTCAAAACAGAATTAGGAGTAAAAATTTATTCAGAACATGGTTCTAGCAGAGTTCATAGTCTGAGGTAGCGAAGAGGTCAGGGATAGATGGAATTCTACGACAAGGGACATTTTTTGGATGCTTCTCAAATTCAAATGCCTTTCCATCCCGAGGCTAAAAACATGTTTAATTCTGATACAATGAAATATATGAAGTTCATATATTTCATTGTATCTGATTTATTACTTTCACGGGTTTATTACGAATCAACTTAACGGCCTGCTCCCAGTTGGCTTGTTAGCTCAATTGGTAGAGCGCTGCACTGGTATCGCAGAGGTCAGTGGTTTGAGTCCCGTACAGGCCTGATTTTTTTCAGGTCTGATCTTCGCTATTGCTTAAATAGCGCTATCTACTATGAGGATCGTGCATCATACTTATGTTTAATTCTATAGCTTATTTCCTTAAAGCGGCTCGCCGAAAACAATATTCTACAGTTCACCATTGATGTGTACAAATCATATTGAGGGCTTCTCTCATCCTTGGAATCCTCCTAAAGGTTTCCCCATATCCATTGGCTCATGGAGCCTTACAAAGGCGAATCCAATGAGTAGTTTGACATTCTTGAGTGAGATTTTTTCAGATGCTTATACATAATTTTTCAATTACCTGTTTCCGATTATGTTTTTTACTATGATGAAAGCTTCAACTCAAGCTATCAATTCAGTCCAGTTTTCGAGCGTAAAATCAGGCTAGTCATCGAAACATTACAACTTAAACTCCTCCCCTTTAGCCATCCAACCAAATGATTACTATCATACATTACTGTGTGATGTGTGATCGAAAATATTCTATGCCGCAGAATCTAAAGATCCTTATTCCCTTCTCTCGTTATAATTATCCTCGAATACATGTTATCTACTTACAAGTACGTTAGTTTCGTCAAATTCTGGAACGCGTTCACTGGTATAGATTTCAACATGTTCCATGACAAATCTCTGTGGAGAAAAAATTTGTTTCAGGGAATGGGGGCTCAATTAAACGAACGGAAGGAGGCGCGAAGGCTGTCGCGATCTCTGTTCCTTGTTGATATTGTACAGTGTAAGATACATATTACATTATACAATTGGTATTTATATATTTACAAATCCAAGTCATATACATACATATGTGTTAAGTTTGGAAGATGGAAGGTGCATTGAGGAAAGGTCTTCAACTTGTTCCCGGAGAGATTGCTTCAAGTAAAAAGACGAAAGAAATTAAGAATAGCTTTCACAATTTTTAGATCAAATGATAAGTGATAATTAAATATAAATAATTAAAAAAGGTATTTAGGAATAAATATAACTAAATAAGTAAAAAGATAAAGGAATAAAACTAGGCAATGTCATCTTAAAAGCCATAAAGAACGATGCAGTCCTGTTCAATGGTAGGTATCTTAATTTGAAGTTTAACCAACTAAACACTGCGCTTGGCATTTGATTTATTGTCCAAAAAACGCTTATCGCTCCAACAGAAGCAAAGAAATAGGCTATAGATAAGGGAATGGTTAAAGGTTACTCGATGCTGCGCCGGAGCTTCGTTGGTTCTTCAAACACCAAACGATATGCGGCGACGCTGCTGACAAAACTCACGATGAATCGTAAAGTCGCAACTATCTTATTCAACTCGCTTATGGAACGATTATTGAACATTGATACATGAACGAGCTTCTTTCGCTCACTTACATTTTCTCGAGCATTCTCAGATTTCTGAAGGTATGTTCCTGGATCGAGCTCAGTTGATTGCTTGACAAATCCCTTAAGAGGAAAAAAATTGATAAGGAATCGGTGAGGTGAAAAATGACTGCTAAGAGAGGAAGGCTATTAATTGTTTTTGTCTTCCAGTTTCATAATAAGATCCTATAAAAAAATGTAGTTGCATAAAGGTACTCACAGTATTGCCGTATTGGGTGGAAGGTCACGTGGTATGTGTGTAATTCCGCGGCACTTAATACTGATTCGATGTTGGCCAAAGGGTTTGCATTGACAACTTCCTGGATGAAAGTCTGTTAGACAACAGAACCCGAAGGCCACGAGCCAGAGCACCGAGACTAAAGGTGCCAAAGTATTGCATATCAATGATCGGATTGAATGTGCTTTGCCCATCTGCTCAAACGAAATAAAAATACATATATCCCGTGAACATAACAAATGAATGATCCTCTATCTGCATAATGTATGATTTTGGTGATAAGCTAAGGCAAGTTCGAAACACTTGGAGTGAGTCTAGATTATTAGAACGTTTATTTATACAAATGTACACACGATTTAAGAATCTAATTTATCTCAACCATCCAGTAAAATATGCCTTAGATCATATGATTGTAATCTTTATCATTGATCCAAATCTAAGACCCCATATCCTTCAGAGAATTTGCACATCTAGTTAAGATGAAAGTTTTATCATCAATGTGTGTTAATCAAGACGGCTGTGTTATGTATGTTATGGTATCACGCGAATCGATTGTAAAAAACGTGCTTGAAGGTTAGCGCTGCTTATGAATGGAAATATATGATTAAGCTAGTTCTGGTCCTTTCTTATAAAGTGGGTCTTTATTCAAATATTTGAATAAAGGAAAATTTTCAGCATAAAGTAATTCCACGCTTTGACTAAATTTCCCATCACTGTATGTTTGAAAACGATATTGAGAATTGGAAAGAAAAGAACAATGTTACCTCAACAAAGCTTTAAGTGGCTCTGCTTGCAGGCGATGTCAAAGTTGCAAACAACTACTATTCTGACGAATTATTCTGAAATTGTCAGACGGTCTGAAAAATGAAAATTGAATTTTAGAAGAATTAATGAACCTGGCTTCGGTCAATTAACTTGTTTTGCTTCAATCCATGCTTTTACCGAGATAGAAGGCAAAGTTCCAAGTTGCTCAGCCTCAATTGTTGATTTTCCCTAAGCCTACTTCATTCCTGGCTGCGATATTCAAATGAAAGAAGGAAGGGTTATCCGGAGGAACACTAGCAGGACTCTTTCCTCTCGCTTGAAACCAGTCTATTTGACCAGATTAATTAAGTAATTCATATGCATTCATGACATTTCATTTACATTTACATTTTGCATGAAAAGTGCATAATCAGCACAAATACATGGTTTAATGGGTGCCATTTCTTTCGGAATATAAAGTGAATCTGAAAAAAATTCAATATTAATTCACTACATTGCTGAGAATTTGGCGAATGCACAACTGTAATGATCAGTCATGAAGAATCCATCCAAGAGCTGTTACCCTTGAGGAGGCACGGGTGCTTTCGAATGTTCGAGCTTTTCGTGATCAGGGTTCACCGGAGTGCACTCGTATAACCCGGTCGCTGCACGCATACGTGTAGTGCTTATGAAAATACTTGCCTTTATGCGGATTTTTGTGACTTACAGGCACCATTACCAGTCGATAATCCTTACCCTTTGTAGCGTTGGTTGACTGAATGAAAGTTCCTAGTTGTGCTTGAGTGTTTTTCTCATACGTGGGCTATACGAATTTGCAGTTTGGAAACTAAAAATTACTGAAATCTTAAAATAAAATTAACGAGTCGATCAGAAAGTTTATACTCTTGATTTATCTATGGGGGTTTTTGACAGCCGCTAATTTTCATGATAATATCAATTAAGAAAAGATAGCAATTTACAGCTTTTGTTTAGTTGGTGATAAAAAAAAAGGGAAGACAAACATTTTGAACGAGAGTTCATTCCACATGACCTGGCCCTCGTAAAAACAAAATAATCAATTAATCGAAAGTGAGTGCAGGTATACAAGCAAACGAAAGTGTGATTCCTGGGATTTTTCCCTTTAAGCTGAAAGCAAGGACAAAGGCATTAGCGTTTCAGCTGTTTCATCGTTTAAACGAGGGTTCATTCTGCATGACCTGGCCCTTGTAAGAAGATGATAATGGGAAGTGATTGTAAGTACACAAACAGACGAAACTGAAAGAAACAAAACAAACCAAAAAACAAAAACAAAACAAAAAAAATCAGGCTCCTGGGGTTTTCCCTTTAAGCTGAAAGCAAGGACAAAGGCAAATGCGTTTCAGATGTTTCATCGTGTAATATGGTGCGTAAAGTGAATTAGAAATCACTGGAGATGGTTTATTATTATTATTCACCAATACCCTCCAGGCTATACACTACGTCACCCTCTTTTTAAATCAGTTCGCAAAGTGTAAATGAAAGTGAACCGAGGATTTCACATCCATTTACACTTGACCACGATTCACTCACCATATTTTGCCGAGCGAGTCTTTTACGTCAGGTAGGTAATCCGCCATTATACTAGGTCACCTGGTAAATGTGAGAAGTGTTCCAAGATACGAGGGAAAAAAGTTCAAAGTATCTCACAGGAGAGTTTTAAAAATTCGGATGAACCGTGAAGTAAGAGAGCTTTGATTGCCATAGGAGACCATACTTCACTGTCGAATTCAGCAGGCACTCTGACCTACCACAACTTATGATTTCGTGTTACTTACGAAATGTTATGTTTTTATGACATTAACGGGAAAAAAAGATATAAAGTCACCCTTGGCGATATTTAGTTAATTAAAAACAGGAGACTAGTTCTCATAGAGACACCACAGCTGTCATGCTTTCTATGCGATCATCAAAGACAGTTCCTTTTGACGCATGACGCATAACTTCACTTTTAATTTCTACAAATTCTGTAATTGTCATGAGCTCAAAATAAATGTGATACTAAATAATGATTTACCATGTAAGCGTCATGGAAATCGTAGGAGCTGTTAAGTTTGCTCTATTAAAGTGTCAATACTTATTTTCATCGCTTCAGAAAATAGTGAGGTGATCAAGTCAGCTGGTAAAGTCGGAAAATATTCGATAACATCATTCTTTTCATGCCCACATATGCGAGGTTAACAAGATGGTACGAGTTTGTATACGTAATTGCCCAAATCTTCAAATATGACATCGATTCAAGATAAAAGAACAAAGTCAAAAACGTCACACGATATGCAGGTTTTTCAACTCAGTGAAGCGAAGAAGAAAGTTGAGTCGAGATAATATGAAATTATCACAAGAGAACCACTGACCAACTATTCAACTAATAGATAAAGGGGAGAAGAGAAACGGAAAAATGAAAAAGATGACCGATCATTGAGATAAATTTTCATCCATTTAGAGAGGTCAGGCACTGTGGTTCAAAAAAAAAGTTTTGCAAGAGAACAAATCATAAAATGAGAACTGGAAAGAAAATTCAATGACCAGTTCGCGAAAAGATCGCTATTTCGAAAGGCTATCAAAAGACTTTTTTCAGTCTAAGCGTCAAGCTTTATATAAAACAGAACGGTTGATTAATCATTCATTAATCATATTTTTTTCGTTTCAGTTCATGATTTGTTTTTGACGTCAAGCTTAATATAAAACAGAAAAATTAATTAATCACTCATTAATCATATTTTTCCCTTTTGGTTCATGATTTGTTTTGTTTACCCATTTTGATGGTGGACTTGTTTTTTTTAGGTATCGAAAGCACTCCTCTGTTGTTATGGTTTCCTCTTGTCTGCATCTGATCATCACCTTCCTCCTATTCTGTATGACGTTCGCTAATAAGATGGAAGTCAAAAATTTAAAGTACTGCGGTAAGTAAAAAATTCTAAACACGGAAAGAGCAGCGACGAATTATAATTCAACACTGTTAGTGTTAAATATGAAAATCTAAGATGCAAAAATTGTTCTGGTGCGCTATGCCTAATGTGTCTAAATACGGTTTCTGATTATTAGAAATTAATTATATTTTCATATATCTTACTTTCTTTCCATACACACCTTACTTTCTTACCACACACACGTAAATGGTATCTGCGAGTCAATAAAGCAATTCTTTACACCAAAAAGGCAAATAAAGAGAACCGTGATAAAGGCTCAGAACAGTCCCTTATCGTGTACACACATTTCCACAGAAAGACCTTGATCTAGGTAGTTACGGATCCCAAAGATTTTCTTTTTTTGGTTTTGTTTTGCTCGATTGCATCGACGATCGACACACTGACAGTTTTGATATATAAACAATAACAATCTCAGCAATAAGAACAGAATGAATTGATTTCTTCAAATTTCAAAGTTCGATTGGTGTAAATAAAAATTCGTTCATAACAATTTGGGACGTTATCTGAGCTCAATCCGCTCATGATCAACAACTCACTCCGCCCTAAGTAAATCCGATGGTCCTATGCGCGTTTGAAATTCGAACCACATCCCCTTTCATGTGAAATGTTTAGAACACTTTATACTTTCGTAAATTTTAACAAAATCGCCAATAAGATCAGCGAAAAACAAGCCACTGGTTACTCAACTAAAAGAGAGCTACGAGCGCCTGTCAATCCACGTCGAAAATTTTTGCACAAAAATAACCGTTCCACAAGTTTATATCTGTGTTTACTGTTTCTACGCAGTCCGTGGGGATTTTTATTGTAAGCTAATAAATGCTGTGGTGTATCGACTATCGATTGCCTTAACAGGCTCGTGGACAATAAGAAACTGCATTGTTACCATTTTCTTAAATTACATTCCAGCATCTTTTTAATTTTTTTATTTAGTTTGATTCTATTGCACCGATCATAAAGTCGAATAATTTGAATCTAGGCCTTGTCGGACAAATACTAGCTCTGTGACAGCTATTGCATTGGCATAGGTGAAGAAATGGTGATTTTTTGTGGTTGCTCTGTTTCAGGTCCACCAGATAAGACCTTAAAGTTCCACGTGACTCCCTTTCCAGTGATATCCCTGGATGAACCAGTGAATGTCACATTTACTTTTACTGCAGGTTAGTAAGTGATACGGAAAGCTGCCGTGACCAAGCTACATTATTCGACATATTTATCGAGTTACCATTTTCCCAAGAATAAATATAATTGAAATAATTTTGTCAACAGGGAATCAAATTTACATTTCTTTAAAAAAGTGTCAAACATATGAAATATTGAGAGCGAATGTGAATTGACTGAGTGAAAATCGAAAAATGTGGCACATGACATTACGAAATCGCTCCCATTGAAAAACGTCGCACGGGAAAATGCAACTGAGCCAGAACAGAGAAAGAGAGCATGCGTAACTTCATGCAGGCCTGTCAATCTGACTGTCAATCATGTAATCCCACGTGTACGCCGTGTTCGCAAGTATTGTTTCTTGCTCAGACAACCGAAACATAGCGCTATTCATCGAAGAAAAATAGCCGTAATCTTGATAAGACGATATTGTTTAAAAATCGATCACATATTCAAGCCGAGCGATGTTTTCATAAAACATTACCAAAATCTCGAAAATTCGAGCTAGAGAAGGGTTCTCTGCTTATAGCTGATTGTTTTTCCGTACATAACTTTTTTTTCGAAACAGCAAATTGAAAGGAAACAGATATATTCGTGTACAAGCCGAGATATTGCATGCAGAAATAAATTAACAAAACAAGTTGAAGTTGGTGACTGACTTTATTTATGTGGTGGCTTAGTAAATACCGCTTACTGTTCGTCCTTGGTGTCGGCGTCGAATTCGTCGTCCATCTCCTCCTTATCCGCTAGTTCTGCTGTTTCTTCCGAGTAGATTGCTTCATCTTCAGTGCGTCTAGAGTGTTAGAAATTCTGCAGGTATAGATCTCGCGAAAGTGTTTTAAGAATTTCGAAACTGACCAACCGGAACTGCCCATTCCCACGATTGGTAAACAAACTCGTCACATATTACTGTGTTGAAATCTGCGAGAAGTAGCAAGAAAACTTACCTTGGCTTCCCTACCCTGTAAACTAGTCAAGTAATCTCTCATCCAGCCGCGGATATTTCGGAGTGTAACGGCCCATCGTTATGCGTTTCGCTGACATCTTGAGCTCTCCATTAAAGAGGTTCTCTTGATCTTTCCTCCAACGGCGGACCATAGACTTAGTGATGACGTACTCTCTGGTTATCTCGTAATTGTTTTCGACGGCAATACTGCACTGAAACACTTTTCTGTTTCGAAACTTCTGCGTTGATTTCAGTTTTTTCGAGAATGGAATTCTCTGAATATGGTCTCGGCTTATAGCCGAGTATTTTCAATTCACATGTTTTAAGAACCCAAATAAAACAGACCGAAGTTTAGGGTCTCGGCTTATAGGTGAGTTCGGCTCATAGACAAATCAGAATATGTTACGACTGAAATGCGGCAGATTTACGAGGTTCGACCATCGATTTCGCTATGAAATATTCCTTTTTCGCTCGTTTCACTTAATACGTCGGGAAAGTCTGTATATTTGATAATAAAAATTAACGGTAAAAAACTACGACGTTTCGAAGTCTGCATGACCTCATTATCAAGTAAAATGTTAAAACTGATGTAAAATTGTAGCTCAGAGATTATATACAAATAAAATGTGATAACTTCATTAGAATAATGAGCGTTCATTGTTATTGGTGTTTAGCATGTCAGATCGTGCAGTATATGTTTAAATAAATACTTTTGCACGTATTGAGTCAGACTGCGTGTTTAGCTTTGGTTTTTGTTCGCGAATGAATAACATTTCGTGAATTAGGCAGTCCATTTTCCCGCGGCATTTCTTGAGAACGGAAAACATTTCCTCTAGGCTAGTGGACGCTACAGTGTGGGCTTCTTTCAGATGCTTGCCAATGACAGAGGCTTTATGTCCTTCTATGCGTTGATGAAGATGGCGTGTGGTATAACCGATATAATCCGCATCGCACGAATCACATTTAAAAGTGTAAACAACGCATTGGTGGTTAATGAAAGCGGGCTTCTCTTCTTGTATCTTGAGCTTTCCCTCGATCTTACGACTCGTGAAAACTGGTTGTAGGTCAGTTCCGATTTTCCGGCCAAGATCTTTCAGCTGATGTCTTACTGTGTCGGCCGATTTTTGGTCTTTAAATGGTAAAGTTATTCTGACAGGTTTTTGTGTAGCCGCGTCAAGTTCAGTTGGGGTTTCGTGACGGCTTTGGATCGTAGAACTCGTGTACCAGGCGATAGCTGAGTTGATGAGTTTCACTGGGTACTTAAGCTTAGTAAACATCCGCTTGAGATGCTGGCATTCCTTCGTAAAAGATTCTTTCGTTGATGACAGGCGGTAAGCTCGGTTCAGCATTGTATTCAGCAGAGATCTTTTGTAACGCTGATCGACATGGCTCTGGTAATGTAAGAGCAGTCCTGTATCAGTTGGTTTATGATATACGCTTGTTGTCAGCGTGTTTATGATATACGCTTGTATATCATAAACACGCTGACAACAAGCGTATATCATAAACCAACTTGAATTTCGCTTGCGTCCGTTCACAGACAATGGAGATACAATTGAAGCAATTAGTATTGTTTGAAGGTGATGATCTGCACGATCTGACATGCTAAACACCAATAACAATGAACGCTCATTATTCTAATGAAGTTATCACATTTTATTTGTATATAATCTCTGAGCTACAATTTTACATCAGTTTTAACATTTTACTTGATAATGAGGTCATGCAGACTTCGAAACGTCGTAGTTTTTTACCGTTAATTTTTATTATCAAATGTATTTCTAAACATTCTCCGATTAAAGTCTGTATACTTTTCGAAAAGCTTAAGTATACGTTGTAAATCCCTGCTCCACGTACGTACACGCTCAGTTCCAACTCAGCTTTACCATAACAACAGTTCGTTTCATCACCTTCAAACAATACTAATTGCTTCAATTGTATCTCCATTGTCTGTGAACGGACGCAAGCGAAATTCATAGCTCCCGTTTGGGAATTCGTCAATTCAGATCTTAAGAGACCGAAGCTGGCGGTGAGCTTTTGCAACCTCATTCCGCCTGCAAAGCATCATGGATACCTCACTTTTCCCAGGCGACGCTTTTCAATGGGCGCGATTCTGTAATGTCGAAAATCGAAGACCTTCATATATTTTCCCAGAGATACCTTATAGTAAACTTAGCAACGTGTTAAGGTTTTTTTCCCCAGACTTGCTTCTTTACCATAGAAAATTCACCAAAACTGAAACGAGCGTCTGTAGCCGTCAAATTGTCTTTCACCGTGGGTTAGCGTGCTACTGTAAGGCGCAATCCTGTTTAAGACAGGCTATTTTCTATTTGTAGAGACACGATCACACTGCTTCAATAACAGAATTCTCTACTTTTTGATTTCTCCCCGATCACCTAGCTAAAAGGCTAGCTCTCATCTCATTGGCCCAGCGCTAATTGGTTTAAAGGATTATATTCGATGACAAAGGAAAACAGACGTGCGTGTGCTGTCTTAGCCACAAGTATCTAAAATTAAGCATTTGTCAACGGCGTGCAAAACAAAATGGCAAAAATCAGTGCCCCGAGTAGAGGCAAATCAACTTTGCTCATGAAAAGCGCAAAAGAAAGCAAGCTCGTATAAATTTGACAAATTTGTGTCGGAGGGATTGAGGTATGGCTTAAGTCTAAAACGGGACCGTTTAATTTAATTTTGATATCACGGAACGCTATAAAAATCACCAATATTCAAAATCCAAAAATCGCATTTCGTAAGCAGATTTGCAATTATCATTTTCCCCATGCGGTATAACTCAGAATCGGTTCAGGTTACGCTCATGATAAGTGGAAATAGTGTTGTTCTCGACGATATAAAAATTAGTTTGGGGCTCTTCATTTCCGCACGGATAAACCAGGCTTAACTTTGTGAAAATCGCAACATCGTCATTTAAGTCACCCCTTGGTTAAATCCGGAACTCCGAGCACATTTCAGAAGTAAGCGATACAGTAAACTAGCCTTGCATAGCTAACCTTGGCGAATTTGTTAACCGTAAAACGGCAAAAATAGCCGTTAGGCGTAAAAATTGACAAATTTGAATCGTGATTATTAAAGATAATGTAACCGTAAAAAAAAAATTAGCATTAGAAGTATAAAATGGCCAAAAATGTAATCGTTAGCCGTGAAAGCCGTCTTTCCATTGAGACCCTCATTTCATTGTCACATCTTTTGCGAAAGGCACGGCCAGCCATTCATTTGACTATTCAAGTTCCAAAACCTAGACCTTATAGCCTCTATATTCCGAACCATCTGCTTGAAGTACCTCTATGTTAAAAGGTAAACCACCAGTATTCCACGGGAAAGACTTGGCACTTCCGGATCAAATTCCCTACCCCACCCTGGTAAGGTTCAAAGGACTACAATCAAAAGTCTGGGGGTTTCTCAGGATGTTGAAGCTGCGATTATCGTTTAATCGGTGGATAACGTTCCTAACACCAATTCAATATTTTTGAGGATCATAATCTAAAAGAAGGAAACCAATTAGTGCGCTAGCTGAGCAAAATTAACTCGATTGAGTTGACGACCACACCTTTAACAATACAACCAACCTGTGATCATGTGTGACCTGTGATCATGAATTTCTAGAAGAAAAAGGCAAGCACGAGATAAAACGTTTCAAGGACATGTATTTTTAAATAAAAAAGCTCAGTGAGAACATGAACTATCTACGAAAATATCTCGAGCCTGAAGGTTATAACAAGTTACTATATGGCAGGACAGTCTTGAGACAAATCTGAGCATTCTGATAAGTTCTTGCTCTGCCTGGATTTCGCCATACGGACCATTTCTACGGAAGCGCTCATAAGTAGTATATTTTTGATAGCGTGGCCAAAAAATTAAGATTAAGAAGTTTTCCCGAAAGCCATGATAATATACTTAGTAACATCACTTGCATGAACTTTATTGGGAAATATTGACCCTCGGTTATTTTTGTACGGACCTCGCTGCGGTCGCTCCGTACTACAACGATTTGGGCCAATAATCCTCGTTACGGCCCTCGCGCTTAGTTAGTAACTGAGTTATTCTTTGCGGCAACTGCTCATTTGTCTTCTTTTGTACAGCCTCTGTAATTAAGAAGGCTGACACAAGAAAAAAATTACCTTTATTTTGTTAAACCCGGGTGTTTGTAGTGTTAATCAGAGGCCTTCTCAAAGTAATTGTAAGCTATGGGTCGAGGTATTTCTTGATAATAACATTGGTTTGGCTTTAATGTTTCATTTTCGCTCACAAAATATAAAGGCTTTATCTAAAGACTCTGGTCTGTTTAGAGCATGAATCATGCTCAAAAGTCTATCTTATTTCGCCTTAGAGGGGCACGGAGAGTTTGCGCCAAAAACGTAACAAACCTTAATAAGCCAAATTTTTCTCAACTGATTTTGATAAATTAGTCAATTAAGTACATATAGGATTTGGTATGAAAGTTATGTAAGAAGGCGATGATTTTTACCTCAAATTTGACCTAACTTTAGCCCCAGGCCTCTCTCTGTCTAATCGGTCGAGAACAAAGTTACATTTAATGGAGTCAAAGCTCCACTATAGTAGAGTCCATGGTAAAATTTATTTGGTAGCACAATTTACCAATGGAGTTTTAGAGCATTTTCAAAATGCCACCTAGAAGGATGAGTTTTTCGTGCACCATAAGCCACAAATAGACCTCCTCCCCCCAGTTGAAACTCAAGAACAAACAGTCAGAGAAGATAGCCAAAGCGGCTATTGAAATATCTTATCACTCTCAACTTTTGGGATAAGTTTCAGCCAAATCAGTCGATCACAACTTTTGGTCCCTGGAACACTTTCTCAGACAGGGGCACTTAAGCCATACCTCAATCCCTCCTACACAAATTTGTCAAATTGATGGGAGCTTGCTTTCTTTTGCGCTTAATGTAATAAAGAAGCAAGTCTGGGAGAAAAAAAAAAAAAAAAAACTTGATCACTTTTCTAAGTTGACTATAAGGCATCTCTTACTGAAATATGAGGAGAGTCAATTTTTAGTCGATTAGCCACCTCTCACGCAGTATTGAAAAAAAGTCGCTCTTAAGTACTTTTCTATTCTTCACTAGAGGGAAAAAACTTTACAGATGCATTAATCGTTAAAAATTCTTAAGCCTTTTTATTTAATTTGAGAATCATCGGCAAGTGATACCCTACATTCTTGCTCTCCTCGTTATTTACTCCGAGAATCTCTCACAAAAAAACCTTTCAATCGTTTCGTAAATGTTGTACACACTAATATAGCCTAAAAGAGCGTCAGCTCTTTCCACTGTAAATCCGACCTTTCTATCACCACTTTTCCACAGCTGTGGACGTATTAGATTACACACTGCGTTTTATTGTGACCCATCAAGATGGAAAACCCTTTTGGAAAGGGTCTGACATGGTCAACTGCACACCAAAGAAAATCTTTTGCAATTTGGCGGCTGGTGGTAGGTATTTCCTAATCAGAATGGAAGAAAAGTACCGAGGGTAAAGCCAAATCGTAGCATTATGGGCACGCCTTGATATGTATTTGGCTTTCAGATCTCCATTGCGTTATTCGCTCTCAACAAAAGGGCGTTTCTCATTTAACTGGAGATCAAAGATACTTGGCTGTAAATGAAATCATAAGACTTACTCTAATTTTAATAGCTGTCCAACGTTTTAGGGTAGAGAGAACTTTAATTTTTTTCAAATTTGCTCGTTTGCTTGGTCTTTTTTCCTAGGGGGGGTTGTGTGTTAATCTTAACTTGTTATGAATCATTTTCAATTTGAGTCCAATAGCGGTTAATTAGATCGCGAAAAGAGGATGTGATTCTATCAAAAAATATGGTAATAAATATATCTTACCAGACGTTTTGTTATGTAGAATCGCTGAGTATTTTTACGAGTTGTGCCGTAAAATAACGAGTAGAAATACTCAGCAATACTAAACAACAAAATGTCTAACATTTTAGCGTGATAATGAATAAACACAGACGGGCGTGCATCAAAGGTAAGAGCTAAAATTTAACAAACAAAGAGGCTATTGCGCGACAGGATAGGTGTTGAAATTTTTTTGGAGGAATTTTTTAGCGTGTCTACATGAGGTTATCAGTTCATTTCGTTTGTTAAGAGAGGCTAAGTCGGGTTTGCAATTATAAAGCACTTCTCCCCTGAGGCAGAAGTTACAGCGGTTTGAGGCTGGGTTGTATGGAGCGGCTAGCTTTAGAATCTTCCAAGAAATCGTGTAATTTATGTTCATGCCTTTTAAGTTCCAGACGTGTTTCCTTAGTTAAGTGCTGTGTCTTTTGTTAGGGTGGTTGAATGAAGCTTTGTGGTTGGTATATCGTATCTTGAAGGAGTTTTCTATCAGGGCTTTATAGGCTTTGGAGGGTTTGTCGTGTTCGGTTGTTACGGTCGCTTGATAGACAATGATTCCTTGAGGCAGTTTCTACCCATGGGAGACTCGGCTGGGTTTCTACAGTTGCATGCTTTGGTTGGTTTGGCTTTATTGTCTAAGACCGATTTGTCATAGACTTCATACGATGAAGAATCCTTCAACAAGGCAGCGCCGCTCTACCAGAATGCCCTCAACAACAGCGAATACAAGCATAAACTTACATTTTCTCCTCAAACCTCTACCCACCCTCCGAAATGAAAACGAAAGAGAGAAATTATTTGGTACAATCCACCGTAAAGTAGAAATGTAGAAACCAACATCGGACGTGTATTTCTAAAGATACTTGACGAGGAATTCCCCAAGGACAATGTGTTACACAGGATCTTCAACCGCAACAAACTAAAGATCAGCTATAGTTATATTCCCAACCTCAAACAAACCCCAAACAGCCACAGCAAATCGCTCTTAGACAATAAAACCAAACCAACCAAAGAATGCAACTGTAGAGACCCAGACTGGCAGAGATTCCCTTACCAAGTCATTGGCGAATCTTGTGTTTTATTCTCCTAGAAACGTATACAGAGAGTTTTGATGGCTACATTCCATTTTTATCAACTGGCTTTTTGAAGGTAAATTGTGAAGAACATTTTCAATAGAAAAAAATAGATCTTTTCAGTTTTATTTTTCTATGATTTTCATGATGATTGTTTTGGCTGACGTAAAACTTTCTCTAGACCAGTAAACTTTTAGCTTCGCGTTATCAAAAAAATTGCGCCGTGTTGTTGCTTTTCTAATTCAATCTCTTTACTTTCTTACT
This sequence comes from Stylophora pistillata, assembly GCF_964205215.1. Taxonomy (NCBI): domain Eukaryota; kingdom Metazoa; phylum Cnidaria; class Anthozoa; order Scleractinia; family Pocilloporidae; genus Stylophora; species Stylophora pistillata. The sequence goes on from NC_142522.1 coordinate 41,705,153, forward strand.
CTGAACTCATAGGGAACCTTCAAATTTAAAGCTGAAGCGTACAACGATGACGAATTCGTGTGGTTTTGCTTCGAGGGAGAAGCAACTTTCTACTAATCGTAACAAGACATCCTTCGTTCTCATCCTTTTGCCTCTTTTTCACTGAGAACAGAAAGTGGTTGATTTATAATTCAGTTATTTTTCAGCTTGTATTTTATTCAAGAACAACTTCAAATCTCATGGCTAGGTCAAATGGATCAATGCATAATATCGAGATGAAAGCACATGAGGTAGCAGGTGATATTAAACAATTTGAGTGATCATCATCATTGATAAATTTTCATGGGCATATCTTTGAATTTTAGACTACTACTGGCTTTAGCTTAGCTTTAACCTGCTGTGCAGGCGTCCTATCAGTGCGAGTTAACGTTAAGAAGCTGAGTTAGCGTTATTTAATCGGCTAAATTTCAATTGGAATTCGAGTCCACGGCAGGGGGAGGGGGTGGGAAGGACAAAACTTTATTATTTACTTGTTCGATTATTATATGTCTGTCAACATTTATAAAATTAAGAGTTTTCAGGAGGCTATTGGGCCCTTTCACTCTAAGTGGAGAAAAATACTATCATTGGCACGTCGGTGGAAAGAAAATTGGTGATAAATTGATTGAAATATCCAAATAATTTTTTTTCAATAAGTGCGTGAAGAGATCTCTCAGCCTCCTTGAATCGCCGCTCTAAATCGTAAGTTTCAGCAATTATTTTGACGAAGATTAATGAATTCCTTGCTGTCATTATTTACTTTTTGATTTTTAAATGGACATAAGTATAAATTTAAAGTCACTTGTAAAATGAGTTCAAGGTTAATTATAATTTGTAAAAGAACGAGGAAACATTTTTCATCGGAGATCTAACTGTATGCTATTTGATTTAAAGCTATACTAAGGCCCATTCCAAGACTCACGAATGACTCATATACTTGACCATTAAATAAATGGCCTCTTAAGAGCAGGTCTCCGGATGGTGAACACCAGTTTCAACAGGCAAATCGTGTCTGTATTAATCATGCGTTACATTACCAATAAGAAGAGAAAGCTTGGATGTGCTCTGGGAATTTAATTACAATTCTCCTGATATTGTATTTGATTTCCCTAATCTAACTGTACTAAACTGCTTAGAAACTAGTCACGTTCTATCTAGTTAGCATCGTGAAAATGAGTAATTTCTGTTAGTTCATGTACAAAACTAAAACCTTAGACGTTGTGTTCTCTGGAAATAACAGCATTAGCATTAGGTGAATATTGTTTTAAATTGTTCGTTTCACTCTTCCCAATCTCTCATTTCCTCGAAGGGTGATCGTGTTTAAAAAACAATTTGAAAAACATCCAAGGCTTTTACCCACTAGAGTTTTTATTTGACATTTACGTAGTTAAATAGCCATTGAATACCAATATATTTGTTTGATTACGCGTCAAGAAGCGCTGTTGAGTTGTTAAAAAAAAAAAAAAAAAAAAAAAAAAAAAAAAAAAAACCTATATGTCAGCGTATAGATTGGTGTATTGGCGTAGTGTAATCTGACCAATGTGTGCGAGACCCCAATAGTTTAAGTATCTTACAGAATAGGAAATTTATAAAAGCAAGAAGTGTATCTGTAAGACATCATAGGACTATATAGATGTAAATATATTTCACCAATCATTAAAGAGCAGATAAAAAAAATAATTATCATCTTCTGGCCCTGCTCGCGCAATCCCATAGAAAACCACACTGAGTAAAGGCTGACGAGTGCAGGGCTGGACAGGTTGACATGAGCCTCTCCTGAAAAAATCATCCATCCCTACTGCCTTCGCGTCCCTTTGCTGCAAAAGGGTAGAGGAAAACAACAATGAAGAAAAAGAGTGGTGTTTTTCAAGGAATTAAAGGTTTCTTGTCAAAGCTCTGATTGCATAATTTGTTCTTGCTCTTGTAGCTTGTGTCGGTCCGTTACGTCATTACCTCGAGCCAAATATTTTCCCGTTCGGCCCTCCCACTCAGTCAGTAAGTACATAATCCATTTTTGTGCATGAACACATTTCAACGCAATTGAGAATCGTCCCCTTCAAAATCCACCAAAGCCTGTTTTTCCCGCTACCTTTCCTACTGGTCATAAAAACATTGTTCTACAACTAATTGTAGTAAGATGCGTTTATCCGTATATTTCACTACTGAGATTTGCTCTGTGAGGTGCTATCGTTTGGGTCGCTGATTAGACGAACGACGTATTTTGACAGTCGTTCGCTCACAATCTATGAAATGTGTGCGCCAATAAGAAAAAGATTAAGGATCTATGAAATAAAATGAGAATTGCTTGAACGATTTTCTATTCACTTGCTCCCGCCGATGCATCAAAAAACTCACTCGCAACTTGTGAATAAAAATCGTTCCTGGGCACTTTCCTTGGAATAATATCTATTTATTAACCTACAATTCCTTCATACCACTAAAACCAGAAAAAGTGCCCGAAGTTAAGTTCCAATTGGATTTACACTGTGATCTCTGCAGAGATGATGGAAAGTCACTCTTAGTGATTAGGTATCGAATGGATATCTGTTTCAGCTAAGATCGTAACGTTCTGGATGCATGCTACTCTTTCTCGTCAGGTGATGAGATGGAAATATTATAAGGCATGATGCTCCGTTGCGATAAAGCAATTTCTTTTCACATAGCACGAGCCTTTGTCATCTCGGGTGAAAGTAATGCATCCATCTTCCGTCGGTTATCTTCCTTCTTTTTTTTTTTGTTTCTTTTGCAAAAAACAACGACGACATTGAGAAGATTAAAGATAATTAAAATGAGGAAAGGAAGCGGCTTCAACTTGAATTCAGTTTCAGTGGATATACTTACAAGTGCTCGATGCTTCTTAGTCCGCTTGAGAAGACCTTGAACGCACTTAGCGAAATTTTGTTTCCCGCTGAAAAATCTGGCAATTAAAAGTACTAAGGAAGTAACATCAAAGTAAACGAAGTTAATTAGTTCATTGTGACATAATCAGAGTAATGCATATGTTGCGATTGCTCGTCCTTCTTGTACTCTTCGCCCATGGATGCATGCTGCTGAGGAATGAGCTGATGTTTACAAAATACGGTATCGTCATGATTTTTGTCCTTTTCAGGATTAAGAAGGATTTTAGCATTCCGCGAAGTACATCATGGTTTAGCTCAGTCTGCTATTAACTATTAAAAGGGAGAGAGGAGGGGGAGGGGCACTACATTAACGTTTTATCGAAAATTACTGTTCGGAAACCTTCTGCACATTTGAAACCATTCTACATGATGTACCCTGAATAGAATTATCATATTTATTATTTTTCTCTATTTGTTTTCTGGATTATAATGTTCTGGCTGTTATTGTCCATAATCTCTGTCTCAATTAAAGACACTATACCCACATTCTGTTTAGCTTCTTCAAATTCTGGAATGTGCTATGAGTCAAAATGTCACGTAACGTTACCTCTATGAGTCAAACCAGAATTACGAGTGAAACTTTATTCAGAACATGATTATAGTAGAGTTTACAGTTTGAGGAAGAGAAGGAGTTAAAACATGAGGCCCTTTAAATTTATAGTGCATTTTCTCAAAGCGGTTCGTAGAGAACAACATTCCATAATTAACCCTTCAAGTGTACGTTTTGCACTAAAAAAATAATGGATCATCCCTGCCCATAATTTGCATTGTAACTTAGAGCCCGAAAAAATTACGCGTACCTACAAAGCAATTTAACCAGAACGGAGGGCCACTTGGATTGATGCAGCGGAATTTGGAAGCTTTTGCCACTGGTTAGGTAGTAGCTAAACGCTCTCGCGGGTGGAAATTTGAGCCAGATCGGTTGCCTTATGAGAATTCGAAATTTATCGACCTTCGAGTGGTGACGGTTGCTGTTCGAGACTGGTTGAAGTTGCCAGCCTCGAGTTTTTTTTTTTTTTTTTTTTTTTTTTTAATACATAGTTGACCGGTAACACCACACGCGATACAAAGAAAGTCGCCAAAACAGCGTTAAATGGATCGTAAACTACAAAGCAGCTACGGATAAAAGGGAAAGGAGACTTCATACGATATATTCCTCGCTTTTATTTTCCTTTTTGATTTTTCTATAGTTTTTTCCTATTTTACGGCTGATTGGCGACACCGCACGCGCTACAAAGCAAGTCGCCAAAACCGCTTTAATTTTAATCGACCGTTGGCAGCAAAGCGGCTACGGAAAAAAAAGTAAGGAGACTTCGCATGTTTTATTCCTTGCTTTCATTATCCTTCTAAATTTTTTCTTATTTTTATTCTTTTTCAATTTGTCCTTTTTTAACAGCCCACACATAAGCTTGAAATTCGATCTTCCTGTGTTAGTTACTGCCGTTAATGAACTTTACACCCTAAAGTCATACACAGAACGCTTGGGCCGCCTTTACTGAAATTGGACAATAATGTACAATCGACTTCGCTGTTTTACGGATGTTACAGCCCGTTATACCCGCACGGGTAGACTAAGTAAGAAATCTGACAGACTTGACATATAGGGGTACCCTGCGATAGTGTTTGTAGGGTCACGTGACTTGTTCGATATAGTTTCTTTGCAAGAGTTGTAGAACTTTGCATGTCGAAAGCTGTGAAAATAAAATGCTGTGTAAAGCTGTGAAGCCGTGAATAAATACATTGTGTTACCAGAACAACGGATTTGAAGTTTAAAGCACTTTTAATAAAGCAACGCTGGTTTCGATCGAAAATCTCTTCAAATGGAAAGCTAGAGATCCTTATTCATTTTCCTAAATATAATTACCCTTGATTATATAATGTCTACTTACAAGACTGTTAGTTTTGTCAAATTCTGGAATGCGCTCTCAGAAAGAAACTTCAACATGTTCCGTGACAAATCACTGGGAAGAAAAAAATTTTCTCAGGGAATGGGGCTAAATTAAACAAACGGAGGGAGGAGCGAAGACTGTCGGGATCTTCCTAACTTGTTTAAATTCTAGAAGATAAGATAAATACAACATAATAGTATTGGAATTTATATATTTACAAATCCAAACTATACGTACATCTTTTTTAAGTTTGGAATATGGAGGGTGTTTTGAGCAAAGGTCTTCAACTTGTTCCCTGAGAGATTGCTACAAGTGATGAAATAAGAATAACTTCCTCAATTCTTGATTCCAAATATTAAGTGGACAGATAGTTAAAAAGGGCTGGTGCTTAGGAATAAAAAAAGAAAAAGTAATGAATTAACAAAAACTAGGCAATGTCATCTCAACAACAAAAGCGATTCAAAAGTCACAAAGAACGACGTTTTTAAATGGTTCGTGTCTTTAAAGTTTAACCAAATGAACTCTGCGGTTGAATTTCATTATTTGTCCAAAAAAGCTTATCGCTGCCACAAAAGCAAATAAACAGGCTAAGGATATGGGATTTACGAAAGCTAACTCGATGCTACGCCGGAGCCTAGTTGGTTCCTAAAACAGCAAATGATATGCAACAACACTGCTGAAAACACTCACATCGCCGTTGCAAAGATTTCTGGATCCTAAAGTCGCTACTATTCCATATCTAGCGTGCGTTTATGAAACAATGATTCATAAGGAGCTTTGCGCCTGATAAATAATTTATGCAAATGAGCTGGCTGCACACTCAATGTGCAGCCAGCTCATTTGCATAAGTAATTCAAACCAAGGTTTGACACCCCTCAGCAGCATGAGGTGTGCGCCGAACAATCCAGGACACTCGATATTTGGAGTCTAACTTTTGGCCGAACCATCGAGGGTCAAGGGTATTATGTCGAGGTCGAGGGTCTTATGTCGAGGTCGAGGGTCTTATGTCGAGGTCGAGGGTCTTATGTCGAGGTCGAGGGTCTTATGTTGAGGTCGAGGTTATTTAGTCGAGGGTCCCTTATATTTTTCGAGGGTCCCTTTTTATGTTTGTTTGTTTGTTTTTTTTTTTTCGCAGCCCATGTTCCCATGGTCCCTTTCTTCTTTTTCTTGGACTTAGAAAATACGAGTCATCGCATTTCGTGAGACCGGATGTCGATGTTGCTACGAAATCAAGGCAGATTTTATACGTCACGTCCACTGTCCGCGTCCCGGTTCTTTGGCTGAAAATATCGACCTGTCGTGCTTTATGAGCCAAGAAAGGCTGTAAAACTATATTACACGGCCAATTTCTTTTTGTCTTAAGAGAGAGAATATGTGAGTTTCTTTATAACACTGCCGTTGGTGGAATACTCATTTAAAGAAGGAGGCGGAGACAAAGCTGCAAAAGGAGAGTAGCAATATACAATTGACTTACACAACCATTATTCTTTCCAAATTCCCAAATCTTGGTATCAAGCTAGGCTATACTTGAATAAATTTTTGGAATTCCCCGCGATCATTCGACTGTTGGCATTTCCCGCCAAATCTGTCTGGTATTTTACCGTCAAAAGAGATTTGATTTTCCGCATCAACAACATGAATAATAATGCAGTTGTGTACTCACAAATGACATCTGCTGGAAATTCTCGTCGTTTAATTAGTGCGACTCAGAGACCAAATGAAGATGTATGTTAGTTGCTTGGCGTTGAACGAACAGCCTTGTTGGCGGGCTTGAGACTGCTGGCGTGACACTACGTATTGGATCGGGGAATCGACGAAACGTTTCGTTATTTGAAGAAGCATTCGGCCCGATTCCACATTAATTTTTCGTTTGCACCTCTAGAACCTTTTTGGGTCGAGCCTGGATCCTGTAACTCTTGAAAGTTCAGCCCATCGATCGGAGACCTCGGCTTTCATGATGAGATCGCTTTAAGTGATTCCGATCCAAAATTAAAATATTCATTGTGAATTGTCAATTAATAGGTGAATACAACAGACATGGATAACTGAAACTTTATATTCTCAGTAACTCCTTGATTCTTATGAGGTAAGGTTACAAAATGCCAAGAAATGTATTTTTGAAAATGCAGCAATGTTTTGCCACAAATTTTAAATCAAAGCTGGTGAGACTACACGCATTTGTATCTTTTTTCGGCATTCTTCGTCGCCTCAAATTTTTTCTCCAGTTTTTTTTGTTTTAATTCTTGGGTTTCAGGTGACGTCACAAGCTTTGCTGAAGTTAGTGTGCGCCATGTTAATGTCCCTCGGGTGTCAAATTTATGAATAATTAGTCGATTTCTATAGTGAAGCCCTCTCTCTTTTCGCCGTATTATTTCGTCAACTACATGAACATCCAGAAAGGAAAGAGCGATAAAAGTACTTGGCATTCATCTTAAGGTATCCCAGTGCTCTCTGAGTATGCCGAAAGCTTAGAGAGTTGGAAGGAAAGATGTTTGCAAAAGATCTCGGTCATCTGGGGTTGACCCTGCAAGCATACCAGCCGAGAAGTTCAGTCCAAAATTCTTGCCTCCTGTGGAAGTGTCGGACTTGCTGAGTTACCTCGTTCTTGAGACCAGCTTCTACACCAAGAAGCAGTTCAAGGCGTTCAAGAGTCTAGAGGCGTTTAATCAATGGTGTCGGGATTTGTAACCTCAGTTGTAGGCAAAGTAATCGCCGGCAAGTATATCGTGAGAGCGCGAGTTTGGCATTCACAGCATATGAATGATCCTTTAGTGAACATTTGGGTCATTTCCGAAAACGATGGGTCTATTTTGTCAGCCCATTGCTAGGGATACAAAGCTGGACTGGCTGAGTCATGCTCACATATCGCGAGTGTTTTATTTTATGTTAGAGGCAACTACTCGAATTCATGGCAAGCGCGCTGGGTGTCACGAAAACTCAGACCCCGAGAACTCAGACCCCTCGAAGTGTTCTCCAAGCTTCCGAAGTGCTCCATAATTTTATAGTGCATAGCATAAAGCATGAACCAATTGTTTTATAACATAACCGGTGGAATAATGCAACAAATCCGACGCGAAAGACGGAAAACAATATCAAGACTGATTGTTCAGTGAAGCATATCATGACGGCGCTGATGCCGAGTCTTCTTTCCCGTTGTTTTTCTCTTTCTGCCTCATTTAAGAACCCTAGCCCAAGGGTCGCAAAATTGTCTTCGTTTTGGGACTGGTGGGCCGAGTCTCTGTTTGTATCCATTATCATGGCGAAATATTTAAGAATTTTAACAGAGCTACAACATGGATTCTGTGCGACGAAGTACAAAAAAGTAAACAAACGTCCCTTTCGGCTTGTCAAAATCACGCCACATTTTAATACCAGTTAACTGTAAATGAAAAGCTCAAAATTAACGGGAAAAATAGAGGAAATCTAAGCTAAATGAAGTCTTGTATCACTGTAAAATTTTTCCATATCAAACTCACGGGGCACAAATACTCTCTTACTGAATTTCGTGACCACGCCCACTTCATTGGCCCACTCAAATCGAGTGCGATCTTTGGATGTTATATCATCTTGCCGACTTTCTGTATAAAAAGTTAACAATGTACCACCGAAATATTGAACTATAATATCATGGCTTTCCATTTTGTGTATTTTCGTACTACAAAGTAAAGTTTTTCCCTCGTCATTTTCACCTTTTGCCGAGCGGATCCGTCAAAATTAAGAAGGCGTTCGTGGTCAAAACAAGACCGAGCAAGGAGTCTTGGGCGATTTGTTTTACGAAAGCACAAATTGAAATTGCACCGCCAAAATCAAAGGGAGGAAAAAATTACCTTTCTTTTGATATGTAAAGTGTCGAACAAGGAGCAGATTGAACGTCGTCAAATGGCTATTCAAAACAGTCACACCTTCCTCCCTTTGCTCGTTTCCTGTTTTATAAGCGTGAAAGCAGTGGGAGAAGAATCGGGTAGCTCGTAAAGCGCTTCACCATCGTTTACTTACGAGATAAACAGGTAAGATTTGTAAAGTTATTTTCCGAAAGAGTCGGAATGAATACATTTTTTCAGGTTAGACTACTGTTTTTACCCTAAACGTCGTCCAATACATTTTTGTTGCAGCCTACTAATCTATACAATTTCGAAGGAAAATATTCAGATGCTTCACCGTCCCCGAAGGGGGTTCTGTCCTGGTGTACCAGTTCATAAGGGAATTACCATTGTTCTTTCTTTGTTTAGGAGTTATCGGTTAGCTATTGTGTATTGTTTGGTCTTTTGTATTGACTCTTGTGAACCGGTACACGAGGACAGAACCCCGAAGGGTCTCCACTCATCGAAGCGTGTACTGTAGCCAATGCGGTGAGTTTTCAGTCTCTTGTTGGGTTTGTCAACCTCCGTGACTTCAGTATCATACAATTTTGTATCTTTTCTCTGTGAAATGACCTTTCTAACTGGGGTGTATGCTGAGTATTCGTTGCAGAATCGTTTTTGGTTCTCTTATCTCTCTCTTTGGCTTGTCCGCCATTTTGAAAATTTGCTCAGGAGGGCATCTGGGTTAGCGGCCGCGCCAGGCTGGAACCACAAAAACAAATGTCCATCGCAGTGGGGAAACAGTTTGATATGATACTCAACGATCGGACGATTTTGCGAAACGTGCAACTTGCGGCCTTGTTTTTGCTGCTTCAGTTGGATCAAGACCCAAAAGGTCAAAATACACGCGGCATTACCAGGAGTGATCATGAGTCGAGTTTATCTCTTGAATTCTCGAGGGGTCTGAGTTTTTGGGGTCTGACGTCTGAGGTCTGAGTTTTTGGGGTGTGAGTTTTCGTGACACCCCAAGCTCGCTTGCACTTAGGTAAAATGCTCATGGATTTTGCCGACATATGTCAATGAAGTGTCGTATGCGAGGGCTAAAGACATCGATTTCTCGTCGGCTAAGAAGCTCAAAGAAAAGCTCGACCAAACAATCGAGGATCTAAAACAGCCGCAAGCCTCGAGCCGTACAACAACTTCTAGTTCCTCCTGTTCTTCCCCTTGATTTGTAATGATCTTAGTTATAGCGCATTAGATCATATATCTAATGAATTTTGCGCATAGAAATAATAAAATTATTAAATTATTATACGAAAAAGTCCTTAGTCTTTCGGCTTTCTACTTTGGCTCGAACACCCAACAACAGTGCATAAAATCATCCCTTCTTTCTCACATGAACTCTTCGTGAGATACGGTTTGCTTACGCTCGAGGGACACCAAGATGGCGGATATTAACCGTTGCTAAGCTATTGGTCACGTGGGTGAAACTATTTACAAGGGCTCGTTTAATTCGTCGTGAGCTGTTGGTTTATCTTCATAGCATGCCCAGTTTTGATTAACCGCACAGACACCTACCGACTGCGAGTGTTAATTGGTTCTCTACGTTGATGACAGAAATGATAGCGCCTATTTAGAATACACGCTGCGAATTTTTTTTCGGGGCCAAAGTTCGTCATGACATACGTGAGCGAGGTTCTCTCGTTCACGTTTCCGTAAGCATTGTCATTTTTAATGAAGGCGTATTCTTGGATTTAGCTCAGTTGATTATTTGTCAAATTCCTAAAGAGACAGAAAATTGAAAAGGGGGCGGTGGAATACAACAGGATTGACTTGATAGGAAAGTTATCGATTAACTTTGTCTTTAGGGGAAAAGCTCTTACAATTTTATTTTAGTTTCATAATATAATGTTTTTGGGATCCGGAATCGAGCTTATATAGAGTCCGGAATCCAGGAATCTACAGTAAGAAGGCAGCAAAGTGCGGGATTCTTTTATGAACGGGAAGCGGAAATCGGCGATATCTGGGAACGGGACACGGGAAATAAACAATTAAACGAACCGAGAACCGGGAAATCCGTTGACGAGAATTTATCAAGAAATTGATCTACGCGAAAATAAATAAAAAAAGAGCCTATCCTTCCACGTTTCCTTTTTTGGGGGATCGCGTTTCACTTCTCCCCACAAACGCGAACGTGAAACGCGATCCTCTAAAATTGCCGGCGTGTGAGGCTAAAGAAAACTCCATAAAAGTTAGTTATGTTTTTTACATTCCAGGTACACGGCCTTTGCTATGCACTGTTGTTTTCATTACGACCCACTGGTGATATCTAGACATTCTGAGCCTTGACTTTTTCTGTATTAGTGACCTTTGATTTCTTGGTAATGGACTAAGAAAAAACTTCATGATCAGGATCGAGATTGGCCGGTATAAACTTGTCGAAAACGCACCAACACGTTTCCTAGTTAATCAGCATCTTTATTCTAAGAATCACTCCGCTTAAACTCCGGGCTTAACTTCAGCATCAACCGTCACGAGAGCGTACAGGATCGCTATATTTAACTAAGGCTACGTGATACCTAGGAGTACAAAGTACATTCTGGGAAATTGAGTGAACTCATTTCCGGTCATACACAAGAAAAACGAAATACGGCATTGTTCACGGTTTCCAACATAAACTATCGGGATTACGGGATTGAAGAAAACTTTAGTCGGGATCAAGGGCTTGAAGACTCTTATTGGGAACCTTCCATAAAGGTACTCACAATATTGCCATATTGGGTGGAAGATCATGTGGTACGTGTGTAATTCCGCTACAATAGACAATGACTCGATCGGGGCCAAAAGGTTCGCATTGACAACTTCCTGGATGAAACTGTTTTGGACAACAGAGCCCAGAGGCCATGAGCCACAGTGCCAAAACTACGAGTGCCAAAGTATTGCATGTCAATGATCGGATTCCAGATGCCTTCGATTCCTCATCTGCCAAGACATGAAAAAATATATATCCCGTGAAAATTAACAAATGAATTATCCACCATCTGCATAATGTATGATTTTCAAGATATGCAATGCCAAGTTCAAAATACCTGGAGTGAATCTACATTGTTCGAACGTCTGTTTCTGCACATGTGCATAGAATTTAAGTATCAATTTTACTTCGAATCATCCGCTAGAACATGGAATATATCACACGATTGTAATCTTCATCATTGATCCAAATGCAAGAAGTTTAATTTATCATGATGTAGCTAATACCTGAGGAAATGTTGCGTGGCATAAAGTTCATAGTTCTTAGTAGCATGAGATGTTAAACGAGACGGGTGTGTCATGTATGACATGGTATTATACGAATCGAGGGAAAAGGCTGTTTTTCAAGGTCGCTGATGAATGGAAATATAGGATTAAGCTCTTTCTAGTCTTCTTTAATAAACTGGCTCTTTATTCAAACCTTTAAATGAAGGAAAATAATTCAGCATAGAGCAATACCAAGCGTGGACCAAATTTCCTACCACTGTACGTTTGAATATAATAGTCAGAAAGAAAAGATCTTACCTCGGTAAGGCTTTAAGCGGGTCCGCTTGAAGGCGATGTCAAATTGTATATCAAATACTATTCTGCCTAATTGTTTTGAAATCATCAAACGGTCTGAAAAATGAGAATGGAATTTCAAAAGAGTCAATGAACCCGGCTTCGATAGATTAACTTGTTTTGCTTTAATAGATGCTTTTAACAAGAAAAAAGATATAAAAGTTCCAAGCTGCTCAACCTTAAGTTTATCCCAAGCCTACTTCATTCCTAGTCGTGGCATAGAAGTGAAACAAAAGAAGGGTTATCTTAATAAAGGAGGCAGAAGCGGAAGGAACAGTATTGTTCTTAATGAACAGACGCTAATTTTCATGATAATACCAAATAAGATTAGATAGTAATTTACAGCTTCTGTCTAGTTAGAGATAAAAAAAAGGAAAGAAAAACATTTTGAAGGACAGTTATTCTACATGACCTGGCCCTCGTAAGAAAACAATTAATCGAAAGTGAGTGCAGGTGTACAAAGAAAGAAAATGTAAATAAAATAAATAATGTATATGTGCACGATCCTTCGCAGTAAAGCACTATTTAAGCAATAGTGAAAATCAGACCTGAAACAAAATTCAGGCCTGTACGGGACTCGAACCACTGACCTCTGCGATACAAGTGCAGCGCTCTACCAATTGAGCTAACAAGCCAACTGGGAGCAGGCCATCAAATTAATTCGACATAAACCCGTATATGATAAATCAAACAACAAACATATAAAATACATATATATGAACTGCGGTTATGAAACGTATCTGTGCACGATCCTTCGCAGTAAAGCACTATTTAAGCAATAGTGAAAATCAGACCTGAAAAAAAATTCAGGCCTGTACGGGAATCGAACCACTGACCTCTGCGATACTAGTGCAGCGCTCTACCAATTGAGCTAACAAGCCCGTACAGGCCTGAATTTTTTTCAGGTCTGATTTTCACTATTGCTTAAATAGTGCTTTACTGCGAAGGATCGTGCACATATACGTTTCATAACCGCAGTTCATATATATGTATTTCACATGTTTGTTGTTTAAAATAAATAATAATAATAAGTAAAAATTTTGCAATGGACATCCACTGGGTGGCTCTTCTTGTCCACTGTACCAGATCGAATTGGAATTTGGAATGTTGGTTTCTGCGGAGGAAGGAAAACGTAGGACCCGGAGAAAAACCCTTGGAGCAAGGACGAGAACCAACCACAAAGTCAACCGCACATGTGACACAAGGTCCGGGAATCGAACCTGGGCCACAGTAGTGGGAGGCGGGTACTCTCACCACTGCGCCATCCTGCTCCCTAAGAGTCTACTTAAAAAGCAGATTCCTGGGGTTTTTCCCTTTAAGCTAAAAGTAAGGAAAAAGGCAAAGGAGTTTCAGGTGTTTTATCGTGGAAGCAAGAGCTCATTCTGCATGACCTGGTCCTTTAAGAAGATAATAATCGAAAATGATTGTACGTATACAAACAGACGAAACTGAAAAAAAAAAAAAAAAAAAAAAAAAAGAAAAAAAAGACAGGTTCCTGGGGTTTTTCCTTTTAAGCTGAAAGCAAGGACAAAGGCAAAGGCGTTACAGGTGTTTCATTGTGTGATGTATGCACAAAGTGCATTATAAATCAATGAAAATGGTTTATTATTCACCAATACCCTCCAGGTTATTCACTACGTCTTCCTCTTTTTAAATCAATTTGCAATGGAATAACCAAGGAGCTCACATTCGTTTACACTTGACCACGATTCATTCACCATATTTCGAGCTAGTTTCTCTTACACCGTGTAGGTAATTCGCTAATATAAATAGATAGCATATCTTTGGTTATATTCATCTTTTCAGCTGCACAGGGTTAATCATTATGCAGATCATGTAATTCTTTAAGATATTCTAAATCTACTTCAAGAATGTACCTTTTTTAGAGTCTTCGTTATAATCTTTTAATTTATTAGCTAAATTATTTTCAGTGATTGCGCGGAGCCATGGATAGCTACCAGTAGGCAGTGATTGGCACATAGCCCAACCATATAAAATTATTAGCATCCAGATACATAACATATGAAGATTTTTTTCCTGGATCGTAATCTTCCATATAAATTATTTGTTATTAGCCTTAGCATGTCTATGGTCGATATAGCTAATACCTCCTCTCATACCCTTTTCAATGTATAGCTGCATGTCAATATTGGAGATTAACTCAATAGATAGCATTAAATTCAACAAATTAAAAACCAAATAGAATTTTTGTCCTAGCAAAATTGATAGCCTTAAAAATCAATAAATAAAAAAAGACAAAATGTTTGTCCTAGATACCTCCATTTCTATACTACTTATACTAAGTCACCTGATAAATGTGAACAGTTTTCCAAGATACGAGGGAAAAAAGAGTTTAAAATATCTCACAGGAGAGATTTCTTAAAAAATTCTGCTAAACCATGAAGTAATAGAGCTTTGAATGCCATAGGGGACCATACTCCACTGTCGAATCCAGCTAGCATTCTGACTTACTACAAATCTTGCGTGTTACTTACGAAGCGTTATGTTTTACAGCACATGAATAGAAAAAAAAAAGATTTAAAGCCATCCTTGGTGATATTTAGTTAATTAAAAACAGACTGGGTCTCCTAGAAGACATCATGGTTGTCATGCTTTCTACGTGATTATCAACCACACTACCTTTTGACGTAATTTCGCTTAATTTCCGACGAATTCTCTGATCATCATGCACTTAAATTAAATGTGATACTAAATAGTGGTTTCATCGGCATGTAAGCGTTATTGAAATCGCAAGGGTTGTTAAGTTTGTTCCCTTAATGCTTATTTTCATCGTTTCAGAAAATAATCAGTTAATTAGGTCAGCTAATGAAGTCGGCAGAATATTCGACAACATCGCTCTTTTCATGCTCAGATAAGCAAGATTAACAAGATAGTAGAAATTTGTGTGCGTATAATTGGCCAAATCTTCAAATATGTTATCAATTTAAGATAAAGAACAAATTAAAAAACATCACACGATATGCAGGTTTTTTTAATTTCTATCTAGAGGTTTTCAAACATTTCTTTCTAGAGCGCGGAAGTTGTAGTTAGGTATAAAAGTCTAGGCGTAAACTAATGATTTTTGACGGGTCCGAAATGTCATATTTGAAAAATAAAGAGGAGACGAGAAAAGGAAAAATGAAAAAGAGGACCGATCTCAGCATTGCTACCATTTGAGATATGTTTTCATCTATTTAGAGAGCTCAGCACCGTGGTTCAGAAAAAAAGTTTTGGAAGAAAACAAAAAATAAAATGAGAACTGGAAAGAAAATTTAATGAGGAGTTCACAAAAAGATCACTATGCTTTCTAGGAAAAGAAATTAGAAAGACTATCAAAAATCTTTTAAAGTCACTACGTCAAGCTTTATATAGAGCAGAACGGTTAATCAATCACTCATTAATTATATTTTTTTCGGTTTGGTATATGACTTGTTTTTAAAGTCAAGCTTAATATAAAACAGAAAGGTTTATTAATCACTTACTAATCATATTTTTCCCTTTAGATTCATGATTTGTTTTGCTTTGTTTATCTGTTTTGATGATGGAATAATTGGTTTTTAGGTGTCGAAAGCACTCCTCCATAACTATTAGGATGGCTTTCTTGTGCCTGCGTCTGATACTCGCCATCCTCGTATTCTGTATGACGTTCGCTAATAAGATCAAAGTCAAAAATTTAAAGTACTGTGGTAAGTAAAAACCTCTAGAGCGCAGAAAGAGCAGTGCCGAATTGTAATTCAATACTGTTGGTAAAACTCTAAGATGCAAAAATGGTTCAGGTGCGCTATGTTTAATGTGTCCACTGAAGGTTTCTGATTATTGAAAATTAAATGATTAGCATTTTGGGACGTTATCTGAGCTCAGTCCGTTCATGATCAACAACTCACCCCGCCCTCAGTAAGTCCGATGGTCCTTTGCACGTCTGAAGTTCGAACCATGTACCCAAGTATTTGAAATGTTTAGAACACTTCATACTTTCGTGAATTTGAATAAAATCGCCAATAAGATTAGCGGAAAACAAGCCGCTGGTTACTCAACTGAAAGAGAGCTCTAAGTGCCTGTTAATCCATGTCGAAAATTTTTGCACAAATATAATCGTTACTAAAAGCCTATATGATACAATGAATATATGAGATTCATATATTGAACTGCGGTTGTAGATAAGTATGATGCACGATCCTCGCAGTAGAGCGCTATTTATGCAATAGCGAAAATAAGACCTGAAAAAAATCAGGCCTGTACGGGATTCGAACCACTGACCTCTGCGATACTAGTGCAGCGCTCTACCAATTGAGCTAACAAGCCAACTGGGAGCAGGCCGTTAAGTTGATTCGTAATAAGCCCGTGATGATAAATCAGATACAATGAATATATGAAGTTCATATATGCGAGGATCGTGCATCATACTTATCTACAACCGCAGTTCAAAATATATGAACTTCATATGTTCATTGTATCTGATTTATCATCACGGGTTTATTACGAATCAAATTAACGGCTTGCTCTCAGTTGGCTTGTTAGCTCAATTGGTAGAGCACTGCACTGGTATCGCAGAGGTCAGTGGTTCGAATTTCGTAAAGGCCTGATTTTTTTTGTCTGATTTTCGCTATTGCATAAATAGCGCTCTCTACTGCGAGGATCGTGCAGCATACTTAAAAGGTTATATGTTTGTGTCCTGTTTCTACGGAGTCCGAGGAAATTTTTATTGTAAGTTAGTGAATGCTGTGGTGAATTGACTGCCTTACAAGGCACGTGAATAATGTGAAACTGAATTGTTACCTTCTTCTTAAATTACATTCCAGCATTTAGTTTGACTCTATTGTACCAATCATAAAGTCGAATCATTTGATCAAGGGCGTGTTGGACAATTGCTAGCTTTATGACACCTATTAAATTAGCATAGGAGAAAAATGGTGATTTTGTTCTGGTTGCTCTGTTTTAGGTCCGCCAGATAAAACCCTAAAGTTCCACGTGACTCCCTTTCCAGTGATACCCCTCGATGAACCGGTGAATGCCACAGTCACTTTCACTGCAGATTAGTAAGTGATATGGAAAGCTGCAGTGACCAAGCTAGATTCTTTGACATGCGTATCGAGTAACCATTTTCCAAATACTAAATATAAGTGAATAAGGAAATATGTTAGCTGGGAATCAAATTTACATTTCTTGGAAAAAGTGTCAGACATATAAAATATTTCAAAGTACTTTTCTTATTCTTTAGCAGTGTGAAAAGTTTTTACAGATGCATAGATTGTTAGAAATCCTTAAGCCTTTTTACTTCATTAGTGAATCATCCCCAAGTAATACCTTGTATTATTGCTCTCTTAGTTATTTACTCCGTGAACCTCTCACAAAAAAACCTTTCAATCGTTTCGTAAATCTTGAATACACTAATGTGGCCTAAAACGCATCAGCTCTTTCCACTGTAAATTCGACCTTTCTATCACCATTATTCCCACAGCTGTAGATGTATTAGATTACACGCTGCGTTTGATTGCGACCCATCATGATGGGAAACCCTTTTGGAAAGGGTCTTACATGATCAACTGCAAACCAAATATACCTTTTTGCAATTTGGCGACTGGTGGTAGGTATCTCCAAATCAGAACGGAAGAAAAGTATCGAATGTGAAGCCAGATCGTAGCATTACGGGCATGCCTTGATATGTATCTGGTTTTCAGGTCTCCGTTGCGTTATTCACTCTCAACAAAAGGGGTATTTCTCGTTTAACTGTAGATCAAAGATACTCTGCTGTAAATTGAATCACAAGTTTAAGTTAAATTTTAACAGATGACCGACGTTTTAGAATGGGAGGAGCTGTCGGTCTTTTCAAATGTGATTATTTGTCTGTTTACCTGTCTTCTTTTGGCGGGAGATCGTGTTTAATCTTAACTTGTTTTGAATAATTTCAATTAGAGTCCAATAGTGGCTAATTAGATCGTAAAAAAGGTATGTGATTCTATCAAAAAATATGGTAACTAATTGACTTATTAGAGAATAAAATTAAGCTCACCAGATAAACGATTAGAAGGAAAAACACAGAAGAATAATTTTGATAGGAATAAATGAAAGAAATAAAAAAAAAATGTATAAATATTTGATTTTCCTTTTAAGAGGGGTTAATACGCTTAATTTTTTTAGTTAAGTGTTATCATGGTAAGGCTTACCCAGACTGACAGTTGTTCCTTTACGGATTAATTGGCGAATCTTATGTTTTATTCTTCTAGAGACGTATAGAAACAATTTTGATGGCTACATTCCAGCTCTTGGCTTTTTAAAGGTAAATTGTGAAGAATCTTTTCAATGGAAGATAGTAGATCTTTTCATCTTTTTTTTTTTTTTTTTTTTTTTTTTTTTTTTTTTTTTTATCTTCATAGTAATTGTTTTGGCTAACGTTAAAATCTCGCCAGACCAGTACAGTTTTACCTTCGCGTTATCACAAAAATTGCGCCGTGTTGTTCATTTTCTGATTAAGTCACTTCATTTTCTCATTCTGAACTCACAGGGAACCTTCAAACTTAAAGGTGAAGCGTACAACGATGACGGATTCATGTGGTTTTGCGCCGAGGGAGAAGTAGCTTTTTACTCATCTTAACAGGACCTCTTTGCTCTCATCCTTTAGCCTCTTTTTCACTGAGAACGAAAATTGGTTGATTAATAATTAACTAACTTTTCAGTTTGTATTTTATTCATAGCTGAGTCAAATGCATCCAGGGACATATTGAGATTAAAGTACATGAGGCAGCAGGTCACCTTAAATAGTTATGATATTAAACTATTTGAGTGCTCATCGTCATCGATTATTTTTCAGAAGCATATCTTTGAATTTTAGGCCGCTAGTGGCACAAAATCTAATTTAAAGAGATAGTTCCAGTTTAGCATAGCTTTAGCCTGCAGTGTAGGGATCCTATTAGGGCGGGTTAACGTTAAGAAGCGTGTGATCGTTTATTCAACAGGCCATATTTAATTTGGAATTAAAGTCGACGGTAGGGGGAGGGGGCGGGAAGGGACAAAACTTTATAATTCACATGTTAGATTATCATATTTCTGTCAACATTTATAAAAAAGTTTTCAGATGGTTCTCGGGCCCTTACCCTCCAAGTGGAGGAAATGCTGTCATTGGCATGTCGGTGAAAAGAAAATTGATAGTAAATTTAGTGAAATATCCAATAACTTTTTCAATAAGTTAGTGGAGAGATCTTTCAGTTTCCTTGAATCGCCGGTCTAAATTGCAAGTTGAAGCAAAAATTTTGGTGAAGATTAATCAATTTATTCTTTGTTAGCAGCATTAGCTTTTTGATTGTTAATTGGACATAACTACAAATTTATAAAAGAGCAAAGAAACATTTTTCATCGGAGATCTAACTGTATACTATTTGACTATTTGAATTGAAGCTATATATACTAAGGCCCACTCGAACACTCACGAATGACTCACACCTGACCATTAAATTAACGACTTCTTAAAAGCAGGTTAGCGGATGGTGAACACCAGTTTCAACATGCAGATCATGTCACGTCTATATTAATTGTCCGGTACATTACCAATAAGGAGAGAAAACTTAGATATGCCCTGGAAATTTACCTACAATTCTCCTAATATTGTATTTGATTTCCCTAATTCAACTGCAATGAACTGCTTAAAAACTAGTCACGTTCTACTTTGTCGGCATCATGAAAGTAAATAATTAACAATTATTCCAGGAGCGCGCGTTGGATATGAGATGATAGATAGCCAACGAGGCGCGTAGCACCGAGTTGGCTATAATCATCTCATATCCAACAAGCGCGAGTGGAATAATTGTTTTATTAAAAACGTTGAATTCAATTATCAAATTTTATTAAATTTTTAGCTCCTTTTTAATTTTAAGCTGACACGTACGCTTACTATATTTGTAGATTATGGTATATTGGCTGATAGACCATAATGGTTAAGCCAATGAAAAGTCTTGAATTGCATTATTTAATGATCTAGTTTTTAATAATTTCGGTTAGTTCATCTACTAAAACTAAAACTTTACTGATTGTCTTCTCTAGAAATCATGATAAAAGCATTAGCATTAGGTTAATATTGTTTGGAATTGTTCGTTTCACTCTCCCCACTCTCTCAATCCTCAACGGCTGATCTTCTTGAAAAAAACACTTTAAATATTATCCAAGTCTTTTACTTAATAGACTATAAACCTACTGTAAAAAAAAATTAATTAAAATTTACGTAGTTTAATAGCTATTATTAAAAACTGGATCATTGCATAATGCAATTCAAGACTTTTTATTGGCTTAGCCATTATGGTATATGAGTCAATATATCATAATCTACAAATATGGTAAGCGTTCGCGTCAGTTTAAAATCAAAAGGGAGCTAAAAAATCCGGTCTCTTCTCACAAAATAATAATTTCTAGAGGTCGTTTTTAATAAAACAATTATTCCACTCGCGCTTGTTGGATATGAGATGATTATAGCGAACGAGGCGCGTAGCGCCGAGTTGGCTATCTATCATCTCATATCCAACGCGCGCTCGTGGAATAATTGTTAATTATACTCCCAATATATCTGTTTGATTACGCGTGAAGAAGCGTTGTTTATTATTCGCTTGTAATTACAATTATTTTGGACGTTGGCCAACTGACATTAGACGTTGACGAATTGAACTCATAAGTTGATGAACTGACGCTGACGAACTGATATATCGGCGAAACGACCGGTTACCTCCTAAAAGGATCCTATAGCGAACGTTCATTAAAAAACTTCAAAAAGCCACTGAGTTTTTTTTTTTTTTGTTATCCAGTATTTAAATTCATCCTGAGTCATATCGTCGAGTTTTTCACCACTTCTAACTGCCTCCCGGTTAGCTCAATGGATAGAGCGCTGGACTGTTGTGCGGGAGGTGGAGGGTTGGAGCCCCGGCCGGACCACCACTCAGGGTCTTAAAATAATTGAGAAGATTTTTCTGCCTTTCTATAACATCAAGAAATGGTTAAATATTCTAGTCTTCTCGGATAGGGACGAATAAATGGAGGTCCCGTCTCCTGCAGGCTTGGGGTAGGAGGGGTCAATTTCTCGCACACGAGATTACTGTGTGATGGATGTCCTCCCCTGGGGTGGGTTGGGTGGGTTTATTAGAGGACTATGTGGATAGGGACATGCATTTTTTAAGTAATTTCGCAACCAATTTATTTTGCAAGAAGATTACAAACGGTTAAAATTTAAGGGCAGCCCGAATGAAAATTTAATTTAAAAAATAGGCATGTCTTCACTGCTTTCCATGCAAGTTTTCTATCTCTGCAACGCTATCCATGAACATTTTCCACCTATTCATGCCTCACAATGGACAAGAGGACTATTAACAGACCTCAGTATTTAAAAACCGGATATTTATAGGTATTCACAATAGTTAATATACTTTTAAATCGATGCACCCTTCAAGGTATGGATCGTATAAGTGCTTTACACCCTGACGTTTTCAATGTGCGTTGAATATCGATAAGATGTCAAGACGTGTTACTGATTTGGATGAAAAACATTTCCTTTTAGTTAGTGAATGATTACCAGTTTTGTTAGATTTGTGTCGATTTTTTTCACGCTAACAAGGCGTACCTTAGCCTTCCTATTTCTTTGTTCAGATTAAAAAAACTTATTTTACCGCCAGAAAGATAAAGAAAATAGAACAGAACAAAATTGGGAACTACCCCAAAAATATGACTAATGGACATTTAAGTTGGGACGATATCATCATATCCAGTAAAATGATAAAAAATATCAACATTTTTAGGCAACATCTCTCGGCAAGTCTCATGCGTTCAGTAGTTTTAATTTGGCACCACTGAGGAGATCATTGAAAAGACTGTTATGTATTACCATTACACAAATGTGGCAAATGGTTTGCAATTGCCACATACGTGATTTGTTTCCCAGCTACTTAGGAAGGGCTTTTATGCCAACGTTATATCTACAACTAAGCCCTGACGGTAGAATTAAATTCACTTTGCCAAAAACAGCTGTAAGGGTTATTATCAACTAAGCTATTTAGTTCTTTAGTCTTTGTTACAGGTTGGTTGGATGGATCAGTTTTTGAAAAGAAAAAGAATATGAGTCGCAGCTTTATTGAATCCACAAAAAAGTGTTCATAACCGGAGAGGCGATCCTTGTGGTCAGTTATTATTACGCAAATGCCTGATTAAGTAAAACGCTCGAGGTTTTTAATCAAACAGCTGAAACGTTCATTTTGGAAAAGCATGTCTTTAAGCACAGACAGGAACCTAGTATATTCTTGGAGCAGATTATTTAAACATTCACAAAAGGTGTTTTCTAGGCAATGGTTAAAATATAAAAACCGATTCTTAAACATTGTTTGAACCTAGCGGTGTTTAGATTAGGTCTAAACACCGAGTAGAGAGCAAATGCAAGTTAGACTCCCTCACACTCTGTTTATTACGAAAATTAGGGATTTTTGTTCATGCCGAGAAAGAAAAGCAAACAAAGGAAAACAGACTCCAAGCAATAAATACCGGCTGGACTCGTCTAGTATTGGCAAGACAACTCTGGCTTATTGTGACATGGATTTGGAGGGTAAATTATATTGAGTCATGCTACTTTCATTCAGTTTTTGCTTGAGTTGTCAATTCTATGAATAGTGTCCCTGGTTGCTTTGAGATATATAAATTCGAGCCAGTCCTAAAAAAAAATTCATTGCACAGTTTCGGTTTCCGTATTCACATGTCTTTCTTTTTTTTATATAAAACAGTGAAAGAGGGGCAAAAAGAAATGCTCCAGCTATTGTTCGTCACCGAAAAGTAGAAAGCAAGGAAGTGGCCTGAAGTATTCAGCTTGATGGGCGTCCTTTATGTGGTGAGGTGTTAATTGAATTTCATCTACAATGCCTCTATATGAACATAATTATTTTTTTTTTCAGAAAAACCCGTCAAAGTAGTCAACACAAATGGATAGGGGCAGTGTTGGAGGAAAACAATGTGTTTTTGTTAATATCTCGAGTCGTTCTAGTTTTGCTAAGATAGGAATATACAGGATGACGCACTGTTAAGCATGATTGCTTAAATCACTTGTAAATCGATGCAAACGAGATAATAATGTGTGGAAGTATTTCAATACTCATGTTCAGGATAATTGGGTCCCTTTCTTTGTTTTAATCGGTGTATTTTTGAAAACTTGTCGCTTCCGAAAGGAAATTGGAACACACTCGTTGGCGAGAGATCCAAGATTTCAGGGCTCAGTTTGCTTTTAAATGAGCAAGGCTTTAGACAATAAAAGGGCTTTTCTTTAATACATTTCTTTAAGCCTATTTGAAAACTCTAAGAATGGGATGCTGTTGAATTTTATCGTAAATCGATTCATCAATAAACACGCTGCATGTTGAAGTTTGGAGCAATCACTTTCAAATGAACAATCACGAAGCTTACATACCGTAATTTTTTTTTTATTTATTTGTTGTCGTTGTCGTTTTTACCGACCATGAATGAATGCTTGGTGGATTGAAGTCAGAGATAAACAATTTAAGAATTTTCTCGGGTTTACACTTTTTTATGTCTTTAATCAGCGCCGATAAAAGCAAGAAATTCATGCTCACCCAACAAAACAAAATGACAATCAATTCTATTTCGACACGACTTTCTAAATCAAGTAATTTAATTCAGGCTTGAACAACTTCGTCGAAAAAGGAAGAGACAAAACAAAACAAAACAACCAAAAAACCGAAACCAAGTCTTATCCTAAGCCTAACCGTTTCAGGAGTTACTTGCATGAATTATTTCAGCGTTAAACAAGAACTCATCATAAGCGACTTTGTCGTTGGGTCGCTTGGTTTCTACATGGTTTGACCATGACACCGTTCAAATGCTTTGTACCTCTAAGTATTCAATGTTCAAAAGAGATGTACCGTCATGAACGAAGAGAAATATCCAGTAAACAAGGGGAAAAACGATGATGAATTCCAAACTATACTTTGTAAAATGGCGAAGATGGGCAGTGCTAAAATCTAATGGCACGAAACGAAAAGACAGCAACACAAATCGCAAAAAAAAATCTAATGGGCTCTAAAATTCTATACAGGAATCAACAGACACGAGTTTTACCTGGAATGGATCAATTATAGAATTTAATTGCCCATGTGGTTCGTATATCTTAAAAATCTAACTTTCCGTAACTATAATTATCCTCTGTTTGCACTTGTTGCATCATTCTCAAGGAGGATAGTTTCGTTGTCCTTAAAGCTGTTTGTGAAAGCTAAAATTTGTGTTGGCGATCTTTGAAAAGCCGAGTTTAGGCTATTGAACAACAGATATTGCGCTGGCGTCTAGTTGCAACGACTGCTAAATCACTTCTGAAGCACGACGGGGCGACGTTCTCGACCATGTTTCTTACCGGTATTTTTGCTGCGCGCGCCGTTGTCAACTGACGTTCCCTTCCTCTTGCTAAATCTGTCTAATTTGCGCTCGTGCGCTAGAGGTTAAAAAATTGTTAAAAACTGATTCAAACGCATTGCAGATTTTTAACTTATTTTTGTTTCTTCATGCTATTTGGTAGATTTTTTCCCTCCAAGAAATTCACAAACATGAAGCACGAAAATGTTACATTGTAATTAGCAAAACAAAAGAACCTTGCTTATGAGTAAAACATCCATTTTCAAACCTTGACTTAGTTATAAGACATTTTTAAGTTACCAAAATGTTATGAGTACTTCAGTAAAATTTTACTTGCAATTCTGGCTTAGAAAGTCTTGCTTAATTGTCAAGGTAACACCACAAAAAGTAATTTACAAACTCTTCGATGCGATTTGAATTAGGACTGAAAATATCATATATAGTCCTTGAATACCTAGCACATTATTGAAAATGTTTATGTCCCATTGTAAAAATAATAACATATCAACCATTTTCGTACTGAACAGTTCCTCGACACCCGTTAAGCGAAAGCGGCATCCTGGTAACCTGAAGTTCTTCATTAAGTAATGTCCAGACCTGTTCCTGCCTAGAATATACATGTCAAGTGACAGGCGAGTTTCCTATGTAGTGGAGGAAGGGAAAGTAATGCGTCTGAAGATTCATTAGGAAGAGCACGATGATACTTCATCAAGTCTTCTTAAAGGGTAAAGTTAAGCTATCCCTGGAGGATTAAAAACTAAAAACAAGCAGTCATTTAATATGTTTATCATTACAAAATGTTACGATATAGCAGTAACAACTGAAGTGTTTAGTCACTGGTAACTAAGAATCGTTCCTCAGTCAGAGGTTGGGTGAGCATTAAGTTTTTCCGTCTTCTCCGTTGACCTCCAAGGAATCTGTGATCACATATTTCTCAGAAACATCGCGCCGGGCAGAGGGAAATATTTCTCCATGCAGACTTCAGATGGACGAGGCCTTTCACTGTTAAAATGAAATATATCGGAAAAAAAAATATAACAATAATGATGGATAATCTCCTGGTAAGTATTCCGTAATTTTCATGTTTTTTCGGCTTCCTGAATGCACTAATCCGTTCAGAAAGCTACTGCGTGATGTACGAATATGATTATAGTGAGACTCCGGCCAAGAGTTGATTGAAAAGAGAAAGTTTATTCCTCGTTCACCGTCAAAGAGTAAATTAAACGCATCAGATTATGTAGAAGGTGATGAAAATGATGAAATGATGTAAATGCAAGTTCGACTAGAAGGAGAAATTACAGCAAAAATTATAATAGATCTAAGAAAATTGACAAACAGAATGAAAACGGAAAAAGGATTAACGACCTAAAGATATTTCCTCCTAATAACGTGAATGGGCCAAATAAAATAACGGCTGATTTTAAAACAAGAACTTGCCGTAAAAAAGGCCAACAGTGAATATATTATGCATTGAAAAACGAGAACTTAAAGTGTGATCAAAGGAGTCACGTGAAGATTAAGAGCGACCGTCCGTAATTATCGCCCGGAGGCGTGCAATATGAAAACATCGAAGATCCCTAAATTTTGCCAGAATATAGGTCTGGATGAACTATTTCTATAAAAAAAAAACACTTTTAATTCAATTGCATTTTTATTTTTCGCGATCGGCGGCAAAATCGGTTTTGTGGCTCTCACCGTCAGCTTCACGAGGTTTAGCCTGCCATTATTTGAACGTCGCTTGAAAATAAAATAAACAGTAAATGTGATCAAATATTTTCATAATGAAAAGAACATGTATATAAAAAATGTCTGAGGTGTTCTTTGTTCGATTCCGCTGCAATATAAATTTTTGGGGAATTTTTGTTTTTATCCAGTAATTCAATCATTTTGGCGACAAAAAAAGGACGAAATTGAGAGGGTAAAATCGCACCTTGGTACATGGCATGGGGTTCTATCAAGTTAACTCAGTGAAAGCTTACCCAAATTATGAATTTTTACGACCCCAGACAAAAGTGACTCGGAGATCAAATCACGCTATTATTTGTCACGCAATTGGATGTGAAAAATAATAAATGCCCACGTCTAAATCTCGTGAAGCTGACGGTGAGAGCCACAAAACCGATTTTGCCGCCGTTCGCGAAAAATAAAAATGTGATTGAACTCAAAGTATTTTTTCTAGAAATAGCTCATCCAAAGCAATATTCTGGCAAAGTTTGGGGATTTCCAATTTTTGCATATTGCACACCTCCGGGCGGTATTTACGGACGGCCGCTCTTTAGCTTAGGCCCTGTTTAGAAGCAGGTAGGGTAACCCTAGTGCTAGGGTTACCCTGGCAGGAGGGTTACCCTAACGCTCCCACATTTCTTCTTTTTTTCATCGACGTGTTTACAAGGCAGCTAGGGTTACCCTAGCACTAGGGTAACCCTAGCTGAGCGCTAGGGTAACCCTAGCTGCCTTGTAAACGCTCTGCTGGGGATAACTCGCCTACCCTGGACAACTTTTTACTTGTTTCCAGACCCTTTGAACATTGATGACAATGCGTGCGGTTACTAAGCATAGTTAAGTTGTCCCGGGTGGTAGATTAACCCTACCTGTGAAATTTTCGTTATAAACCCGGGCTATCTTTGACCCGCCCGCTAGGGTAACCCTAGCACAAGGGTTACCCTCCTTGTTTGTAAACAGGGCCTAAGGGTAAATTTTAAATCAAGAGTAGTACACGTACGTGAGAGGTCACGCACGTTTGAATCCTACATATCGAAGTGTCTAGGTGTATGAATGTGACTGGACCGAAATTTATCGCTGCTATGCTAGCGAACATAGACGTGTGGTTAAAAAAAAATAAGAAAATTAAGAATTAAAATAAATATAAGATAAAAATAATAACACTAAATGAAGAGGAAAAAAAAAAAACTTTCACCACACCATAGGTCTAAGATGGGTAGGTTAAAACCCGATTATTCATTGGAAAGAAAATGATAATTACGGAGGGAAATGATAAAGAGTTAAGGGCTGTTAAGAAATAAAACCTTACCC
The DNA here is from genome assembly GCF_964205215.1 of Stylophora pistillata. Classification (NCBI taxonomy): domain Eukaryota; kingdom Metazoa; phylum Cnidaria; class Anthozoa; order Scleractinia; family Pocilloporidae; genus Stylophora; species Stylophora pistillata. The sequence goes on from NC_142522.1 coordinate 41,732,759, forward strand.
AGGGCTGTGAACAACACGAAGCTGTTCAGAACAACGAACAAGACATTCACAAAAATTGAATCGTTTCCTTCTTGATTTTGCTTGATGGTGGGCTGGGAATAAATTGCACCGAGGCAAACATTGAAGAATATTATCCAAAGCACAAAGGTTTGAAGTCCATCTTCAAATTTGCCTTTTATGGGCCGCACAAGAGTGTAAGCAATTCCTGATGCACTTGCTGCAACTACGGCAAAGCCAATTTGAGAATGACTTTCGGAACCAAACAACAGGACGACTGAAATGAGGGTCAGTTTGCGGTACATCTCAACTATCTCCCAGTACCAATATTTCTCTTTATAATTTTCAAAGAACACTTTAAAACCAAAAGCAATTTCTTCATCGGTGCCAGACTCGCGGTATTTGTAAATGGGAAACAGAAGTAACAGTGGAAAAATGACAGGGTATAATGCAAATACTGCTGCGATGTGCCAAAACGCGTTATGTCGAGTGGTGAAGCACCGGAGGGAATAATCAGCTTTGAGGAAAGATATGCAATCGTTGCCATGAGAGGTAAAACACACGTTCACACAGTTTCCAGGCAGGGGTAGGATGTTCATGATTTTCTTACTTGTCATTGGGTAAGACAACAGAAGAAATAGGAAGATGTTCCTATAACATGATTTCTTTATGGCTGTGATTTTCTGCAGCTTTTGGCTCATCAAGATATTCATGCTATTGATGTAAAGTTTCTTTAAGAATAGATACAGTAGTATCAAACAAACAACCGTAATGTTGATGGAAATGGCTACAACAAACTGGATGAATGGGTCCAATCGAAGTTGGGGATGTATGAAGCTTAATGGTGCAAACTGCAATATGTTTCCTTCAAAAAACTTCAAGTATTTTTCCATGGAAACAAGTACAACAGGCCACTGGACCCGTGCCAATGCCGAATAAATACCGGCGACGACTTGATAAAATCCAATCACGATTTTGGCACAAGACATGATAACATCTGCAACGGTACGATCGTCTTGGGTACGTTTTGAGTCTCCCCAAAGAACCAAGGCAAACAGAAGGACAAAGACGACAACTATTATCACACACGAGATGATTGTGATTAACACATAGGGACATTGCAGGCAGCTGTTAAATCGGAAATAGTGATTTTGAGAGCACATTGCACAAAGAGTACCTCGATATCCTGTGCTACAAGAAGAGTTGATTCCACCTTTACACGAGTCTGGATAGGGGCACTTGAGGGGCTTTGGCAACAGTCCTTCAAATATAGTGAAGTTCTTGTCGTATTCAGCTGCAGCGATGTGAGTGTTGGCCACAAATGTTGAGTATTTTGCCATTATGTCCGTGTTGTTCCACTTCCAAAAGTAACCAGGAGCCAATATTGCTGTGTCGTTTCTACAGTCCATTCCATGATCTGGAGCTAGCGTACAAGGGCCGAAACGATCCAAGCGGTAGAAATTATGAAGACATCTGCAAGCACGGTAACCAGCCGTCTGGTTAGTTTGGGTTCCTGTTGGGAAAAAGAGCAATGCATCCATATATGAAAGTAATCAATATTAGGGTTTTCGGTAATATCATCCAGGAGAAGACGATCAACTGCATCGGGTAGAAGATCCACAGTTTGAGTATGACTAGTCCAAGCCACATAAGTGTTAAGCAGTAGGTCTCACTATATATATATATATTTTTTTTTAAAATCCTTAGACATTTACACGTTGTCGAGGAAATAAAATAATGCCCCAATAGATAGAAAAGAATAAAAGCAATGAAAAAGAAGCAAAAGTTAATTTACAAAGTTAAAAGTGACTCTCCAGAAAGAAGTGTTGTTTTAACCCTGTGCAGCCTGACATCTCCACGCCTGACATCTCCTGCCTTTTCTCCATACTGTTCTCCATACGTTTCCTAAGGTGCTGACCAGGAGAATTTGCTTAACAATCAAGAGTTTCTTCAGTTGGTGATTGTTTCCTTTATTCTCCTAACCTTAATGAATGAATGATTCAGGGCTGATATTGTGAGGAGAAATTAGATACTTGTCACTCTTAGGGGTCAAGGGATTAAACTGCCGGGTCATCAGTCAGTGACCGGCACTTAGTGGGACACCTGTTAAATCTAATTTCTTCGGTCACGGGAAACGCAATACTCTTTTGGTGCGCATTTGCCTGCATTATGCACTAATCGCCGAGATTAATGTCTTGAAGAAAACTCCAATGAGGTTCGGGCATCAAAAGCTATGAAGAAACCAATGCGTTTGATTTGTTGAGTTGGAGGGACAGAAATGCACTATCTACTTCAATTTTTGTAATGGCGTTTGTTTCATAAGCATCGGCAATATTGCTTATTGCCTATTTGTAAACCTTGGTATGATCCTCACCATATGGACATGCGAAACAGTCAGTGGGAGATTTTCCTGGATGACGCGATTCTGAAACATATGTACCCGTGCTACAATTCTTACATCTTACTTGACCCATTTCATCTTGATAAAAGCCACCTGAAGTTAATTAAAAGAAACTTTATGATGAGAATGTCGTTTTGAATGTAAATACCTTCCTAAACTACAATTGGACTTGCAGGCGATCGATAAAGTTTATATATCGAAGGTCATACTGGCTACATCTAAAATATGTGTTGGGGGTGTACCGAACTTGTGGGGTACACTCTAACTCACGTACTCGAAAATTGTCCTTGACAAATCCTGTTTTATTCTCCTCCTCGTTTTCAAAACGTCTCTCTTGATTTCCGCTCTCACACAAAAACTAATTTCATCATCTCCCACGCGTCTCCTGTTACAGCCTCGTGATCTAGCCTACACGTTCTTATGCAACTTTCGCATTGCATCATCTCTAAAAGCGTCTCCTGTGTGCTTACCCAGTTTCCGTTCAAGGGGTAAAACGCAATATCTACCGCCTCGTAGAACTCCCCAAATTACACAAAGAAACTTTGAAGCAGGATATTCCGCGTAAGTTGTATCATGTTTGGGGATGAATAGATCGCTAATTATTGCTTTCTAAGATGTTTGATAAGAACAATCTGCTGATTCAAGAGCGAACATCCTTTTTAATTCTATGAAAATGATGCATTCTGTAGTTTTACAAATATTTTGTCCAGGATTACTTCAGAGCAACTCATCCTTTGTGTATTAAAATGAAAATCATTTCTTAACTTCTGAACTTAAATTAGATTTCTAACTTAGTATCAGCATCACTGAGTTCAATTTTTTGAACGGGAGGTTAAAAATTTTTATTTCTTAAGGAGTGTGACTCTTACAGAGAATAGTACTTCATATTGACTTTCGCTAGACAGGTTATAGTGAAATTTCCTGGACCGGTTTATGTTCACTGATTGCTCCCTAGACCGTCTCTGTTGCATCATTAAATAAAAAATAGCGATCACGTCATACTGCTTCGTCAATGTTTCACTAATTCAACTAATTATTTTATCTACAGAAAAATTAAAACAAATAAGATAAAACAGCATTACCTGCCGGACATGTTCTGCACGTGCCATTGCTATAGGTACCAGCCACGCAAAAGGAGCAGTTCAGACATGCGCCCCATAAGTACGGTCCATTAGGATAACAATCATCACATTTGAAGCCCGAATGTTCAAAAGACGTTAAAACCCGGCCACTTCCTGCGATTTTTGTGTTTAGAATTGTAAAGAACGATTCTGATGGGGCACAAATGCTTTTGAAAATAAAAGAAAACGGACATTTTTGGATCAGCGCACATATCACGATAAAATACATAAAAAAGAGATATCAACTCAAATTAAAAAAAAAAAAAAGAAATTCGGGCCGAGGAAATCCACAGTTCCTCTTTCCGATGCACATGATTTACCATAATAATCTTAATGCAGTAAATGGTTTGAACCCGGGGGTAACATGTGAAGGTGAAGTCTGATCGTTCGGGTGAGTGTAGTCCTGAGGAGGACTGTTGCCGGTGGTAGTGACTGACGTTTCGACAACCTGTGCAGAAGTCATCATCAGAGTCAAGTGAATGATTGTTGTCAGTAGAATGTTCTTATTCCAGTTCGTTCACTCTGATGATGACTTCCGCACAGGTTGTCGAAACGTCAGTCACTACCATCGACAACAGTCCTCCTCAGGACTACACTCACCCGGACGATCACACTACACCTTCACAATAATCTTAATGTCATGAATGTAAATCACACGCCTTAAGGGAACGAGATAACGAGCCTTTTTTTGCAAGAGGTTTATACAAACTTAGAAACTCCAGGAGCATAAATTTCCTTATTTATACAGAATTCACATAAAAGAAAACTGCTTACATAGATACCGTACCGCCTGCATGGGGATGACTGTCAACTGTCAAATGGCCAAAATATCAACCATGAACCGTCAAAAACGCAATATTTTTAGCGTCAACCGTCAAATAAGCAAGCTAATGTTAGCCGTCAAATGTCTCAGATATCCTTGGTTAAGAACTAAACTATTGTCTTACTTGGGGTCAAGCTCTGTCGATTATAAATATAAGTTCTGATATATCAAAAAAATACATCGATGTAAGTCCTTTAACTTCTAGTTGCGAGTAAAACTGGTTAGCGACATAACTGACTTCCGGTGTGGAAACACTTCAGGTGTCGTAAAACGTCAGTCATTTATTAATAAAAGGTGTTATAAACTAACAGTTCCTTAGAAACGCGTCATTATGAAGACTTGCAGCCAGATACCTTAAATTTAACTTTCAATCGTCAAAAGGGCTTAGTTTTAACCATCAATTGTGAAGTTGTCTCCCCCTTCCAATTGAGACCCTCTTTAAAGAACTTTTGTCTTTTGATATTTACGTCATCCATAAAAACCCTCGTGGGGACTACATAAGCGCAATGTCTTGGTTTGCCTTACTTCTCAAGACTCGAGATAATCAGAGCGTGCATTATACTAGCTACATACCTAACCGGGGAAATTGTATAAAAGACCGTCACCACTTTATTCCTTTAATCAGAGAAGACCATTCGTAGTATGACTGCAGCATAACAGTTACTTACATACGAGCAGTGTAGTTTCCTGGAATAAATCCCTCGAGAATTTTGCAAGAAACTGCACTGGAAACAAAGTTTAAATTTTTTTATAAGTTGCATCGGATAAAATTTTGATAAAGGTAACATTTATTCAGTCTTAAACTTACACCTTAAACTGCCCTAACACAGTACAACCCTCGATAGCTGCCTATGATATACATCTCAAATAAAATGAGATGTGGAACACTGAAAGCTATAAAATATTTTAATCCTTGAAAAATTAACCAATATTCATAAGATGAACAACTGGAAAATTTACCACACCCATAAATCATTGGGGCAGATTTATTGTAAGGGTATAACTTTTCATTCTTTACATTTTCATGCCTGGTATCATATCATGAAACATTTCAAGTGGCAGCATCGTCAATGGGTTGTCAAAAATCGTCCTGAAACAAAAATAAAAGTTTGACATATATTGATAACGCCAAGAAGTTCCTATTTTAGACAAATAGAACAAGAAAATTAAGAGCTGGTTATTAATTTCCCTATGATTAATGCATTATAATAGCTAACAAACTGAGGGCTAGATTTTTTATATCAATAAATATTTTACCGAATTGTCGGGATCCTCTCCGCGTTTCAAGTTTTTCAAGTCAAGCGTTGACTTGCGATATGTATAATTCCGGAGCAATAACACGTTAAGATAGTGGAACGTTGATTTAACAACTTACAATGTTTGAAGATGAGATAAGCCATTGAAGGGGTTACCATTTATTTGCTTGATTTTGTTACTGTGAAGAAACCTGGGAACAGCAATGCATACCACAGATTAAATCACATGAATATATCCATTCCTGACACTCTTATTGGTTTTGTCTTTTTTCCGTAAGTGTTCCGGCACTTTTTAAACAACATAACACATTAGAGAACTCGTATCTAATGGAGATTGTTGTTCATCAGTTTATGAAGGTAACAGTTACTAGACTGTCCACCTTTGTCCATCGTTATTAAGTCATTCTAAACGGCTATAAACAAATCATATTAAGTAGACTGAGTTTTGCATTCAAGAGATGTTACATTCTAAGAGTTGACAAGATTTCTTTCTTCGTAAAATTTGAAAAATTCCCAGTCAACATCGGGCAAAACAATAACGAGAATTATAATATGACAATTATAAGAATACTAGTGACGAATCTAGAACTGAGACTTACAGAGAAAATAACCGTTAAAGGCTGTTGAGTAACAATGAGAAAAACCATTTTAAGTTTGAGAAGAAACAGCGTATTAAAGATACCGACTTCTAATGAGCAACGTGTTCTTTGAGCAGTTTCCGTATTTATGCTGAAGCATATTTTCCGTAAATTACTAAGCATTTATCATTTGTTGAGCGCTATTAGTCACACTCAATTGTATTAATTTTTTTTGTAAGTTACTCACAAGATTTCTAGAGTAGTAGCATTGGCAAATGCATTATCAGGGATTACTCTCAGGTTGTTGCCCATCAATCCTCTGTTATGAATAAAACAAGAAATACACGGACTGTTATGATTGCTCTAAGGCTTATGAGTTGCAACCAGTTCGTAGACGGTATAGCAGTGTCAAGTTTACGAAGCTAATCCTCCTAAGAATACCTTTGTCGCTGGCTGAAGTAGTTCAGACCTCACTATGTGTGAAATAATCAATATCTGTTTGCTTCATGGTACAAAAATATTTCCCTATGATTGATAAATATCCTTGTATGACACATGTACAAGATATTTCTAACAGGAACCTGGTTTAAAGTTTAGACTCTCACAAGAAATCACCTTCCTCTCAGTATGCCCGAGACTTGGTCTAAGAATTTAATTGTCAATGATTAGTTGTGTAAAATATTAATGTAACTGGTATTCATTTGTCGAATAAAAAATGTTCTCTTGACGGATTATAAAATATACAAAAAAAATTTAGGACCAAGAACATCTCAGTATGTAGGTAATATGTGTATGAAGCATCTTAAAACTTACAGGAGACGCAGACCTTTTAGTCCGGTAAATGTGCTTGGGCTGATGTCTGTGATGTTGTTAAAATTTAAATGCCTTTAGGACAAGCAAAAATAGAAATAAAGAAACGTTAATTCCCAACGAGTTTTTTCTGGGCACATACTGAGTCCCACCACTGAGTGTCAAAAATATTGTTGTGTTGTGAATCTTACTGAATAACGGCGATTAGTTGTCATGGCATCTTTACATGTGCGACTTCGAATTCTCCTAAGCTTCATACCATAGACTTTTTCAACCTTCCCACTGTACTTTTTCTTTTTTACGATTCACTGTCACTCCATATAAATACATTCTCCGCTGTTTGTTTACCTCATCGACCACCTTTAGAATGCTGCATAATTTCTAAAGAGCCCTGCTTAATTCGTAATACCCGAGCAATTTCATGTTATTAAGGTTACCTCTAGATCAGATTAGATTAGAAATGTTGGACAAAGCATTTCATTATCATTAATGTTATTGTATTATTGTAAGAGTAAATAACTTTTTTAACCTACAAGATTGCTAAGTTCTTGCATCCACTGAAAGCCCCTTCTGGTATGTATTGAAGCTTGTTGAAGGAAAAAAAACTTAAGCGAACATTTCAAAGTTTATCTTATAAAAGTACGAAATGATAATGATGATAATATTAGTAATAACAGTGACAATGATATCTATAGTAATAATAACAATAACTTATGATGATGATAACGACTTTATCAAAGCATCTCCACGTAGTTACTACGTCGGCCACAAGAACTCCGCGATTAAGATTTTGAGAGTTTCAAGATATTTTCTTACATCAAATCTAAAAACAAAACAAAATGAAAACCGTACAACTCCTTAGGGATAGGAGTATAACATTAAAGTGATTTAATGCACGCTCATGAGGATATCATTTAAAATGCTCTAACATTGAGTGTATTGGGAGCCTCGTCGAAGCACATGCTTATAAAATAGATTGACTATATGATAAACTTAAGAAAAAATGCATGAATATGTGTTTCATGAATGCGAGTTTTGTTGAGCTTACAGTGAAATGAGCATAGTTAAGTTCCGGAAGTCATCCCTATCAATTGTTTCAATTTCATTCCCAGAGAACATCCTAGAACACAATAAAAGTATTTTCAACAGCTAGATTGAATGTTGTCTAAAATAATGTCTGTGCACTGACATATTTCATTTTGCATACAGTTAAACCACCGGTTTTCTGTTGGCCGTCCGACCCTCTTCCCTATTCTCATGAGACGGGGAGACTTTCCTTGTAATAGGAAAAGGCTGCAGGTCTAGAGTTCAATGAATGAGACAAATCCGGATGACTCTCCGGTGTTTAGTACAGTACTATAACCGAGAAGAACTCAAACTCACATAGCTCCCGGCGCCTTAATTCCAGGTAGATCGGGCACAGATCTCAGCTGATTGTTAGATAAGTGTCTAAAATGTAAATCCAAATAACATACTACTAAAAGATGGTAAAGGTGTATGCATCGGAAATGCGAAACAATGATCTCATGAAGCATCTCTCTTGGCAGTCTCCTTTATCTTCAATGCAAAGGCTACACTTCGAGATCAAGGCAACGAAAAGCAAATTTAAACTATATAGGGATTGACATATATCTCAGCGAGAGTACTTCAAATTGGGTGCAAAGGCACTTGTCTTAACCATGCAGCAACTAAGATTTAGCTATTCACATGGTTTTAAACATTAAACCTCGGCTCTTTTTTTGATAACCACCATTCATTTGCGGGCCTTCATTTTTTTTATGAGCATGTCATTTCTTACTTACAATTCTTGTATCTTTGTGAAGTTCTTGAATGTGCCATCCTCTATTGTTCTAATTTGGTTTTCATCCAGGTGCCTATGGAAAGAGGAGAGCTGACAATTGAATCGATCAAGCTAAAGGGAAAACAGGAGACCCGCTCATTCTAAGTATCAGAGGTTTTAAAAATCGCTATCGAGCTGCAAACTCACGCAGCCTCTGTCCCTCATTTTTCTTGAACAAACACGAGCTTTCTCAATGGCTTCTTTGATGTAGCCTGTGTCGCAGACAGTCTAAACCGGCGGTGTAGTCCGTCCGCGCAACGGCTTCTGGTATCCCGCAGTCTTTATATCTATTTCTGATCGGCTTGTTTCTTACGCCATGTGTGATTGGATGATTCTTGCGAAAGCGATGACGCAATTGTTTCGTAATGCTAAAACTGATTTTGTTCATGGGTTTCCCGTGTTTATTTGTACAACTATAAACATCAAAACTACTTTGAGTTGGAATTGAGATGTCTACAGTTACCGACGATTGTTGGAAAATCGGCAAAACAAATCTAAGCTGTGAGAGCAACTTGAAATCGATATTCTTCTACCTGAATAGGAAACCTTGCTCCGCTATGTAAACTGTTATGGAGAGCGCCCATATTTTTCTAGAGTGCGTTGCGTTACGTAATTATTAAAAATAGAACGAAGAAGTTTCTAGAACATTTAGTCATGATGACTAAGCGAGAACTTTAAGGAGAACCTTCTAGAACCGTGACTCAGCATATTTTTGTTATGATGTAATCATAGTGTAATGTTTCTAAAAATAGCAATATTACAGATCTCTAGAACATTCTAGAACTTTTCTGAAATATATATAAGGAGTCACGCTAGCTTAAAGAGAGAGTCCTTTTAGTGAGCTATAACTGCTGTTGCGAAGAGCCCAGAGGAGCGAGAGCCGGACAGAGTTGTTTACTGGAATTGAAAGCCGTGCGGAAGGCTACGTGAGAGAAAGAATTACGGACGTCGACAGTTTGTTAAAGATTTCCAAGAGAACTGTGAGTTGTGCGGTAGTACACTGAGATTTAAGTGATATTATTTGTAAAGGGCTCTAAGTTATAAGGATACTGATTGTATTAGTATTTATATCGCTCCGTAGCTAAGTGAAAAAGATAGTTATTGTACTGGTTGTCGATATCGCTTCGTAGTTATTACGTCGGTCAATAAAGTAGTTGAGTTGTACGAGTTATATCTTTCTGGCGGTTTGGAAAATACCGTAACAAAACCAAGGGGTATATAAAACTCATTTCCAATGAAAACAGCACAGGAAGCAGGATATTTGGAGAAAAAATAATCTTACAATAATGATGATGATGATGATGATGATGATGATGATGACGATGATGATGATGATGACTAGGACAAGGACAAAGACGATAACTATGTCGAGGATGATGATGGTTAAGCCTGGAGACAGGAAAGGGACGATAGAGGTAATGCATGACGCCAGATTGCGGTGGCTATAATAAGGATTATTGTCACGCTGATGAGTTTGGTGATTTAGCAAAAGGACGTAATGAAATGGGGAGTTGCTGATAAAAAAAAAAATAAATAAATAAAATGACACCATCACATATGTACAAATGAGGGTAAATAGGGCTTTTTTGATTTCTGGACCAATAACGGGTGTTTTTAAGACAATGTAATGTCACTCTGCTGACCACCTCTCGCCAATTGCATACCTATCACGGTAGCACAAAGTGAAAGATTACGTATGTTGTGATCAATCAAATTTGCTGGTTTGATGAAAGGCTTTCAATCCTATTCGGGATTTCAGTGCTAGGGCTCAGAGGTTTATGCCCATTCCCTTGACAATGAAATGGCGTTAAACGAGACTAATAAATGACAGGTAATCAGAACGTTTAAGGGCTTTTCACTTATCCTCGACAAAATCAAAGTATTATCAGTGACTTACAGAACATAAAGCTTATCAGATGGTCCTTCAAGGGTGGCTTTTTGTAAGTGTGACAAGGAATTACTCGCCAGATGACTGCAAGATAATAACAATTATTTTCAAATACCCAATGCCAGAAATGGTGTTTCCTGAATTGAAATGTAGCTTTGAGTTAATGGCAAAACACCAATTTTGTTAAATATAAGGATTGCAATAAAGGAAAAACTTAAAGGTGTACAATTTTTGTTGTAAAGAGACTTACAGGTGTGTTAGATTTCCCATGGCTTTGAAGGTTCCTCCATCAATGTGTGCGAGACTACACTCGTTCAAGTATCTTGCATAATAGAAAATTTAGAAAAGCAAGGAGAAGTGTATCCATAAGACATCATAGGAGTATGCAGACGTAAATATATTTCGCACAAATCATTAAAGAGTAGATAAAAAATAATTTTCCTCGTCCGGCCCCACTCGCGCATTCCCATTGAAAACAACTCTGAGTAAAAGCTAACGAGTTCAGGGCCGGACAGGTTGACATAAGCCGGTCCTGAAAAAATCGTCTAGCCCTGCTGCCCTCGCGTCGCTTTGCCGCAAAAGCGTAAAGGAAAACAACACTGAAGAAGAAGAGTCGTGTTTTTCAAGGAATTAGGGGTTTCTTGTCAATGCTCTGATTGCATAATTTGTTTGTGCTCGTGTGGCTGCGTGTGCCCCATCTACCGCGTCCTATTAACGTTGACATTCTCGAAACTTAGTGGTCAAATTATAAAACGCTCGTTGATTGACTTTGATCGAGCCAGACAGGAAAATATTTTGGCTCTCAGTCTTTTGCGACTGACCTCGTTTACGTCGGTCCGTTACATCATTACCTCGAGCCAAATATTTTACCGTTCGGCCCTCCCACTCGGTCAATAGGTACATAATCCATTTTTGTGCATGATATAAATTCAACACAATTGAGAATCGTCCCCTTCAATATCCTCTAAAGCTTTTTTTTTACCGCTTCCTTTCCTACTAGTGATAAATAGACTGTTGTGGAATAAATTAATCACAACTGAGATTTACACTGTGGGGTACTATCGTTCGTGTCTTTGATTAGACGAACGATGTATTTTGACAGTCGTTCGCTTCCAATCTACGAAATGTGTCGGCTAGTAAGAAAAAAACTAAGGAGTAAGTAAGAAACTATGAAATAAGATGGAAAGTGCTTGAACGAATTTATATTCACTTGTTTCCGCCAATGCATAAAAAACTCAGTCGTTTACTGCCCTCACTCGATCGTTTTTCTTTTTTGATGCATCGCAACTCGTCGATAAAAATCGTTTCTGAGCACTTTCCTTGAAATAATCTCTATTTATTAACTTACAATTTCTTCATATCACTAAAACCAGAAAAAGTGTCCGAAGTTAAGTTTGGCCCAATCGGATTTCCAGTGAGATCTCTGCGGAGATGATGGAAAGTCACTCTTAGTGAATAGATATAGATGTTTTGTCTCAGCTAAGATCGTGACGTTCTGACCGCATACTGCTGTTCCTCATCAAGCGATGAAATGGAATTGTTCTAAAGCATGATGTTCCGTTGCGACAAAGCGATTTTTTTATTTTCATAGCACGGTTCTTTGTTATCTCGGGTGAAAACAATGCATCCATCTTCCGTGAGTTATCTTTCTTCTCTATTTTTGCAGAAAACGACAACTATTTCGAGAACGTTAACGATAACTAAAACGAGGAAGGAAAGTAGTTTAATCTTGACTTCAGTTTCCATGGATATACTTACAAGTAGAAGACGCTTTTTAGTCCTTTTGAGAAGACTTTGAACGCACTCAGTGAAATATTGTTGCCCGCTAGAAATCTGAGAAATAAAAAGTGCTAACTACATGTAGTTAATTAGTTTATTCCGACATAATCAGAGTAATGCCTATGTTCCGATGGCTCGTCCTTCTTGTACTCTTCGCCCATGGATGCATGCTGCTGAGGCATGAACTGATGTTTACAAAATATGTTATCGTTTGTCCCTTTCACGATTATTCGTAGTATTCCGTGAAATATACCACGGTTTCGTTCAATCTGCTATTGTAAAGGAGGGAGTAGTGGGAGGGGCTTTACATTGACGTTTTACCGAAACCATGCTACATGATGTAACCTGAATAGATTTGTCATATTATTTTCTTATTTTCCTCTCTTCGTTTTCTAGATTTTAATGTTCTGGTTGCTATTGTTCATAATTATTGTCTCGAATTAAAAACACTATACCCACATTCTTTTTAGCCTCTTCAAATTTTGGAATGCGCTCTGCGGAATATGCTCCAAAAGGTTCTGTTGAAGGTTTCTGACGAGAAAGCAATGCACTGTCACGTGTATGAGTAAAAAAGCCATGCAAGGTTGAAGTCTATGAGTCAAAAGAGAATTATGACTAAAACTTTATTCAGAAGTGGTTCTAGCAGATTTTACTGCCTCTCATTCTCTCAAGAATTGTGACGCGAGTTATATGGAGGTAGCGAAAGGGTCAGGGAGAGATGGAGTTCTACAAAAAAGTACATTTTTTGGATGCTTCATACATCCAAACGCATTTCCTTACCGATGCTAACAATATGCCACGATTAACCCATCACGTGTACTTTCTTTTCCCAAAACGGGTCAGGGTCCATGGAGCATCCCAGCCCACAATTTGCAGTATGAATGAGAGTTCCCCCCCCCCACCCCACCCCTCTTACTTCAAATTATCTTAAGGGCTTCAATCATCCTTGGGAACCTCCTAAAGGCGAGTATAACATAGAGATACTCGAACTGTTTTCCTTTATCAATAATTTGCAGTTAATTGTGAGGATTCCCTTATTATTCTGAAGTTTATGAACTTCGGTGTGATGTGCAACATTACCGTCCCTTTCTGACAATAAATAACGGTAAACAGTGGATTTCTATAGCGCCAAATCCATTGGCTTATTCCACCTTACAAAACTTCAGGGGAACTTTGATCAGGCTCCATTGAGTATTTTGAAATTCTTGAAGGAGATTTTTTCACATGCGTTTTCAGAATTTTGAACCTGAGCTGACCCATTCTCAATCATATTCCTCACTCCGAAGAAAACTTCAGCTCAAGCTATCAACAGATGATAAAAAAGATTCTTGTGAGTGATGTCCTCAGTTTTACAGTTTTCAAGCATAAAATTACGCTATTCATCGAAACATTACAACATCAACTCCGCCCTCTCAGCTATGCAACGAAATGATCGCTTTTTATGTTACTGTGTGATGTGTGATACAAAAATATTCTATGCCTCAGAAATTAGACAATTATGTACAATCAAGTTCGCTGCTTTTCGGATTTAAAGTTTAAACCACTTTTAATAGGTGGAGGCTGGTTTCGATTGAAAAACACTTTAAATCTATAGAAATCTAGAGAATCGCTTTCCCTTGTACAGATATGATTACCCTTTATTTTAAGTTGTCTACTTACAAGTAGTCTAATCTCGTCAGATTTTGAAACGCTTTCTCAGGTATAAATTTCAACATGTTGCATGATAAATCTCTACGAAGAAAAAAAATCTCAGGGAATTGTAGTACATAGTGATGCTCACGTGCGGAAACGAATGCAAGTGATGTAATACACTCGGGACCTATGGATTTGCATGCATGTAGCGTATCTATAGCGTGTATTTAATTTTTTGTAGTAGCTCTTTTTCGGTCAAGAGTAAGTGTGTAAGGGACGTGAATAAACAGTTTTCAACTTAACCGCGGTGTACTGCAGGAATGAGTGCTAAATTAAGCAAACGAAAGGAGGCGCGAAGGCTGTTAGGATCTTCCTACCTCTTTTTAAAATTCTACAAGGTAAGATACATGGTACATTACACTAATGGCATTTATATATTTACAAATCCAAACTATACGTACATCCTAGTTAAGTTTGGAAGATGGAAGGTGCTCTGAGGAAAGGTCGTCAACTTGTTTCCTGAGAGAGATCTATAAGTTAAAAAAATAAGAATAACTTTCTCAATTATTTGATTTCAAATAGTAAGTGAATTAATGATTGAAAAAGGCTGGTACTTAGTAATAAAAAAAAATTAAACGAACAAATAAAAACTATGCAAGGTCATCTCAATAACAAAAGCAATTTAACAGCCACAGAGAACTATGAGTTCTGTTTAGTGGTACGCTGCACGTGTCTTTGAAGCTTAACCAAATGAACACTGCACTTTACTTTTGATATTTTGTCCAAGAAATGGCTTATCGCTGCAAAAAAGCAAAGAAACAGGCTAGAGATGCGAGATTGGCTAAAGCTTACTCGATGCTACGACGGAGCCTGATTAGTTCTTTAAATAACAGACAACATGCGGCGAAGCTGGAGAAAAAACTCACGATGTCTGAATCGTTAAGTCACTATTATTTCTTATTTAACATGCACTTATGAAACGGTTATTAAACATTGATAAAAGAGCGAGCTTCTTTCGATCACATACATTTTCTTGAGCATTGTCAGATTTCTGAAGGTAAATTCTTGGATCGAGCTCAGTTGATTGCCTGACAAATCCCTAAATAGGAGAAAAATTGATAAGGAAGCTGTGTAGCACAAAATGATTGATTAGAAAGGAAGGTTATCGATTGTCTTTGTCTTTCAGTTTCGTAACAAGATGTTGTACAAAATCGTAGTTGCACGACGGTACTCACAGTATTGCCGTATTGGGTGGAAGGTCACGTGGTACGTGTTTAATTCCTCCGCACTTAATACTGATTCGATGTTGGCCAAAAGATTTGCACTGACAACTTCCTGGATGAAAATCTTTTGGACAACAGAGCCCAAAGGCCATGAGCCAGTGCAACAAAACTAGAGGTGTCAAAGGATTGCATGTCAATAACCGGATTGAAGATGCTTTCCCCATCTGCTCAAACGAAACAAAAATATATCCATTAAAAATTAACAAACTGAATGAGATATCCACTGTATACCATAACGTATGATTTTCGAGATATGCAGTTGCAAGTTTGAAATACCTGGAGTGAACCTGTATTGTTCGAACGCTTATTTCTACACATGCACATATAATTTAAGAATCACTTTTATTTCGAGCAATCCGGTAAAATATGGCTTACATCACATGAATGAAATCTACATCATTGATCAAAAAGTAAGAACTTATATCTCTCAGGGAATTCGCATGTTTTCTGCATGTAAATAGGTTTCGAGCTTTTTCATCATGGGGTGTTAAACGAGACGGCTGTGTAATGTATGTTGTGGTTTCATACCAATCGATCGTAAAAACCGTGTTGGAAGACTGCTTATGAACGGAAATATAGGACGAAGCTCTTTCTGGTCCTTTCTAATAAACTGGGTCTTTATTCAAATCTTTGAACGAAGAAAAAATTTCAGCATAAAGTAAATTCAAGCGTCGCCTAAATTACCCACCACTTAACAATTGGTTCATGCTTTAGCGTGCACTATCGAGTTATGGAACACGCGGGAAGTTTGGAGAGCACGAAAGAAGCGTAAGAGTTGCCCGAGGCAATATCCGAGGGCAACTCTAGCTTCCTGAGTGCTCTCCAAACTTCCCACGTGCTCCATAACTCGATAGTGCACAGCTGAAAGCATGAACCAATTATTGTAGAACATAGCCGGTGGAATTGTGCATCAAATGCGACGCGAAAAACGGACAACAATATCAGTTGAAGCGAATCGTGACGGCGCTGATGCCGAGTCTCCTTTTCCTTTGTTTTTCTCTTTTTCTGCCTCATTTAAGAACTCTAGTCCATGGGAAAAGGTCGAAACATTGTCTTCGTTTTCGGAATAGCAGGCCGAGTTTCTGTTTGTATCCATTATTGTCGCGAAATGTATTATTTTTCCCCGCACTAGCAATGGCCGCTCGCGCGAAAATAAAATTTTTCTGGCGAAGTCGGATTTGTTGACGCTATCAGCGTGCACTATCGGGATTTTGTCCACGCTTACGTATAATGAATTTGATTGCGCGACTCTGCTAGCTATGTTCTAATATATGTTGGAAAATAATGGTCAGAATTAGAAAGAAAGCCAATGTTACTTCATTACGGCTTTAAGCGGGTCTGCTTTCACGCGATGTCAAAGGTGCAAAACAGATATCATTCTGCCCAATTATTTTTAAATCGTCAAACCGTCTGAAAAATGAAAATTTAATTTCAAAAGAGTTAATGAACCTGGCTTCGATAAGTTAACTTGTTTTACATCCATAGACGTTTTTACCAAGATAAAAGATTTAAATTTCCAAGTTAATCAGCCTTAATTGTGAGCCTTAATTGTTGCTCAGCCTTAATTGTTAGGTTACCCAAGCCTACTTCATCCCTGACTGCAATATGTAAATGAAAGAACGAAGGGTTATCCAAACAACAGCTTCGGAAGGGGAAAGAACAGCTTCGAGACGTTTCCCTCTCTCTTGAAACTAGTCTAAATGACCTGATTAACTGGGCAATTATTATGCATTAATGGAATTTCATTTACGTTTATAATTACATTTTGCTTAACCAGCACATAATCAGCACAACTACAGGGTTTCATTGCCATTTCTTTCAGGTTATAACTTAAATATGAAAAATCTGAATATTAAATACAATACTTAAAGTTTGGCGAAGATATAGTTGCACACCTGTAACGACCAGTCAGGAAGAACACATCCAATAGCTTCTACGGTTGAAGAGGCGCGGATATTTTCGAATGTTTGAGCTTTTTCAGGGTTTTACCAGAGCGAATTCGTATAACCCGTTCGTTGCACGCATACGTGTAGTGCTTATGAACATACTTGCCTTTATTCAGATTTTTGTGACTTTAAAATCCTAACCCTTTCTAGCACTGGTTGATTGAATAAAAGTTCCCAACTGTGCTTAATTGTTCTTCGCAATTGCCTATAACGAATGGTTCATTTGCATATAGCGAAAGGGCCATACGAATTTGCAATGTTGAAAACTGAAAGTAACTTGAAATCCTAAAATTAACAAGTCTCTTAGGAAATTTAGACTCTTGATTTATTTACAAGCTTATTAACAGCCGCTAGTTTTCATGATAGTACCAAATAGACAAATAAAGCAATTTATAGTTTTCGTCTTGTTAGTGATGAAAAAAAAAAAGGAAAGACAAACGTTTTGAACAAAGTTCGTTCCACATGACATGACCATCGTAAGAACACAATGATCGAAAGTGATTGCACGTAGACAAACAAAAGAAACTGAAAAGAAAGGTTTCTTGGGGTTTTCCCTCTTAGCTGAAAGCAAAGGGAAAGGAATTAGCGTTTCAGCTGTTATATCGTGTAAACGAGAGCTCGTTCTGCATGACCTGGCCCTTGTAAGAAAATAACAATCGAAAGTGATTGCAGGTATGCAAACAAGACACTGAAAAAGACCGTTTCCTAGAGTTTTTCCCTCTAGGCTGAAGGAAAGAACAAAGGCTGTGAGGTTTCAGGTGTTTCATCGTGCGATATAGTACGTAAAAGCGCATTAGAAGTCAATGGATATGGTTTATTGTTCACCAGTACCCACCAGG